>NC_141879.1:351405227-351708257 GCF_056163025.1 Triticum urartu | reverse complement strand
CATGCTAGAAACTTCCATGTGCAGCCACAAGCTATTATGAGCTCTAGCATAGTTGACTAAGTTGTGCGAGCTCTTACAGTGGTAGACTAGCATATGTAGGGGATGTAGGTTGGTACGGTCTACCCGTTCGTAAGGTGCTAGCGCTTCTGAAAGACTATGTCTCGGTCATCCGTTTCTCAAACACCATGTAGTGCGAGAAATCCAACGGAGGAGATCGAGTCTTGTGGGGAAAAGTGCGCTAAACTGTGCAGAGTGTATAAACTAATCATGGTTAGCCATGTCCCCGGTTATGGACATCTTGAGTATCTAGTACCTGGATTATCATGTGAATCTCAACATGTTACTCTAAATTAAATTTTGATGGGTTTGTTTAATGATGATGCTTAATTGGGATTGAGAATGTTGTCAACCATTCTCAATGTTTAACAACTACCATGATAGTTAAATAAACTTATTCCTTTGCAGTAGGGAAAAATTGGCTTTACGCAAAACTGTAACCATAGAGCTTTCCACCAGCCAAATATGCATATAGAATAGCTGTTTCATTCCATTACTCTCTATGTGTTACTTTGCCAGCATATTCCATGTGCTGACCTGTTTCGGGCTGCAATGTTAATGTTGCAGACTTTTCAGACGATGATTAAGGAGTTTTAGGTCGTGGTTCTATACTCAATGATGCCGTTGGAGTTGATGGACTCACTTATCTTCCAAGCCTTCCGCTGTTATCATTATTAGATGGCCTTACGCCATATTTATTGTAATAAGTTCTCTTTTGAGACACTCGATGTAATAAGTGTGTGATTGCTACTCTGTTATAAATCCTTCAAGTACTGTGTGGTGTCAGCATTACTGATCCAGGAATGACACCTGAGCACAGAGATTGGACCGTTTGAGGTCTGGTCGCTACAAGATAGTATCAGACCACACGCTAACTGTAGGACATGACCACTAAGCTAAAGATCTAGATCACTACTCACTCTGTTCTCTTTTCTGACTTCTCATCTTTTCTACTCTTTTAGGATGGCGGATGCAAGGAACAAGTTGACTCAACCGGATGAAGATACACCCTTTGGATGTCACTTGAAGGAAGTCACTAGATACCTGAACATAGGAGTACCAAGCTTCACTGCAACCTACAACTCCACTTTACCTGAAGAGGAGCGCTGGATGATTCAAGTTCAAGTTCCAGGAAGGACGTTCATGCCAGTCACCGAGCCCATAGAGTTTTCTTTTGACACGCCAACTTGGAGTCTAGGAAAGAGCAAGGCAGCTCACATCGCCATGCGACGTATTGGAGAAGTCTACCGCCATGATCTCAAGGATACTATCTACCAGATTTGTGGGCGCCGAGATGAGCACTGGGAGATGATCAGCACCAGAAAGGATAGATCAGTTGCAGCTTTTATCCAGGAGTTAAACCAACACATTCGACGTCAGGAGAACTAGATGTGCGCCGACATGATAGACCTGAAGAAGGCAAAGACAAGAATCAAGGAACTGGAGGAAGAACTCAAGGCTACACATGAAGATTATTAAGAGGAAATTTAAATATTAGTGGAGAAGAATGACGATCTCATCAAGAAGATCGGAATATTTATGGGAGGCCCTACACCGGTAGAAGAAGACGAAGAACCCAAGGAGATTCGCCCGGAAGACTACATCATCATCGACGACACCGACTCAGATCCAGATGATAGCGATGATGACTATGTTGATGAAGCTGGAGCAGATATCATGGAGTCTGCAACCGAAGAATACTTCCAGTAGACCACCTCATCAGTAGTAGTAGTCCACCATGTAAATATAGTAGTCCGATCACTTTTGCGATAGTTAGATCAATTGTATGCCCTTGTTTGATTGATTGAATGAAGTGAATTGTTTGTTTTGCCTCATGTGCATATGGGTAGTGTTTCTCTATAGACCCCTCTCTATTCTTAAATATCATCTTTTCTAAACCCTTAGATGCCTCCGAGACGTGACCCCGGATTTACTTTCCCACCGGAGCTCACCCAGTTGATCCAGCAGTAGAACACATTGATGCAGTTGCTAGTCCAGAATCAGAATCAGGGGAACAACAACAACAACCCACCACCACCACCACTTGTTGATCACTTAGCCCGTTTTCTTAGGCTGAACCCGCCGGTGTTTTCCAGTAGCACCGAGCCGATAGTAGCAGATGATTGGCTCCGCAAGACAGCTAGGGAGTTGACCACAGCAGGATGTACGGATGCGGAAAAGGTGAAGTTTGCCGCACATCAGCTTGAAGGAACATTTCTGGTGGACAGGTATGAAGAAGGATATTGCTGAGTATGTAGCTGTGTGCGATGTCTATCAAAGAGTTAAGGCAGAACATTAGAAGCTAGCAGGATTACTTCAGCCTATGTCGATACCCGAATGGAAGTGGGATAAGCCTGGCATGGATTTTATCACCGGATTACCCAGTACAAGATCAGGTTATGAGTCCATCTGGGTAGTAGTTGATCGCCTAACCAAAGTGGCAAACTTTATCCCCGTGAAAACCACTTATACGAGCGCGAAGTTGGCCAAGATATATATGACCAGAATCGTATGTCTGCAAGGAGTTCCGAGGACCATCGTATTAGATAGCGGAACACATTTTACCTCGAAGTTTTGGAATCAGTTACACCAGACTTTGGGTAACAGGCTAGAGTTCAATACAACCTTTCATCCGCAGACAGATGGACAGACCGAGAGAGTCAATCAGATTTTGGAGGACATGTTGAGAGCTTGTGCACTAGATTATGGATCTAGTTGGGATGATAATTTGCCTTATGCAGAGTTCTCATATAACAACAGTTACCATGATAGTTTGAAGATGGCCCCTTTCGAAGCCTTGTATGGAAGGAGGTGTAGGACACCATTGATGTGGGATGCAGTCGGAGACCATCAGTTGTTCGGACTAGATTTAATTAAAGATTTTGAAGAGAAGGTTAAGTTAATTCGTGATAGACTAAAGGTAGCTCAGTCCAGGCGGAAGAGTTATGCCAATACTAAACGCAAGGAGGTAGCCTATGAAATCGAAGACAGAGCATATCTCCGTGTATCACCACTTCGAGGAGTTAAACGATTTGGAGTCAAGGGAAAGTTAGCCCTAGATTTGTAGGACCATACTGAGTTTTGGAACGTATGAGAGAAGTGGCCTACAAGCTGGAATTACCCGAAGGTTTGTCAGGAGTTCATGATGTGTTTCATGTTTCCGAGTTAAAAAAGTGCCATGCAGAGATGGCCGGTATTCCTCTGAGTGATACAGTGCCCCTTGAAGCAATTCAGTTGGAGAGTGACCTAACCTACGAGGAGAAACTCATCAAGATTCTCTTGTTTGCCAGCCGAGTTACACGCAACAAGGTCATCAAATTTTGCAAAGTTCAGTGGAGCCACCATACCAAGGAAGAAGCCACCTGGGAGCGAGAAGAAGACCTACGGAAAGACCACCCACACCTATTTGCTAACCAACCGGAATCTCAAGGGCGAGATTCATCTTAAGGGGGGTAGGTTTGTAACATCCCAATTTTCAATTTGGATGTTAATCATTAGGTCATCATTTGCATCCATGCTATTTGCATTTTTAGTTGGTTTTGTTGGGACATTTTGATCCTAGAGGCCTTAAGCAACTCAAGGATCATTTGAGAGAGTTGGAGGTTTTCCATAAAATTCCATTTTTGAATTTTTCGAAATTTGTGAAATTACTTTTCCGATTATTTTGAAAATAAATAAAATATTGAGAGAAGATAATATGACTTCTTCAAAATAGAGGATCTTGATTTGAATTACATAATGGGGTCATAGCGGCAATGGATGGTGTTTGAATTGCTAGACCTTTTATCTAGAGTGAACATGCAACTATATGTGTGTCATAAAAGAATTGGAATTATTCAGGGTTTGTTTGAACATTTTATACATTAAATTGGGTTTCTAGCCATTTTAGGTGCATAATTCAAAATTAGACCACATGCACATGCTCCGGTGCACCAACATGAGTTGTAAAATCATATATGTGTCCATGGCTTTATGCTTATCTCCCATGCAAGAAATGGGGATGAAATTCGAACACCACAGCATCGTGGCTCTCCGGCAAACGTCGACATACTTGCTTTTGTAAGTCTAGTAAATCCAAAGTTCGTCTGAAATTCATGAAACGTGGCATGCTATCATGGAGTGGCATCAACATGTCGTGGTAAATTTTTTGTCCAATTTGGGGCAGGTTTGGGTCATGGTTTCGGTAGGGAACGTTTCACCTTTCTGGATGAAACGATATCCGTTGCCTCTTCTCAATTTCAAGTTTTTTCCTAGTGTCAACATAGAACAACAGGAGTGTTGTTGCAATTTTTGGTATTTTTCGGGGTTCGCTTGGACATTTTTACACATTAACTGAGTTTTCTATGCATTCATGTGCATAATTCAAATTTGAACTACAGGCACATGCTCTAATGCATATAAATTAGTTGAAAATTCAAATATGTGTCCTTGGTTGCCTGCTTAGGTCCCATGCAAGAAATGGGAATGAATGTCAAACACCTTGCCACCGTCACTCGGCCGCAAATATTAAGACACCTGGTTTTTAAATTCTAGCAAATCCAAAACTCATCTGAAATTCATGAAACTTGGCATGCTATCATGGAGCGACATCAACATGCCGTTTAAATTTTTTGTCCCATTTGGGGCAGGTTCAGGTAGATGCTTCTCACAAACCATAGCTTCTCACAACAAGCATGATGGATTCGGTAGGGAAAATCCCACCTTTGGTGACGAAACGATATCCATTGCCTCGTATTGCTTCCAAAATAATTCTCGTGTCAACATAGAACAACAGGAGTGTTGTTTCAATTTTTTTATTTTTCAGGGTTTGTTTGGACATTTTTATGCATTAACTGAGTTTCCAATGCATTTATATGCCTAATTCAAATTTGAACTACATGCACATGCTCCAGTGCATATAAATTGGTTGAAAAATCAAATCTGTGTCCTCGGATGCATGCTTAGGTCCCATGCAAGAAATGGGAATGAATTTCAAACACAAGGGCACTGTTGATTGCCGGCAAAACATTGAGATGCCTGGTTTTTAAATCCTAGTAAATCCAAAAGAAATTCTTGAAACTTGGCATGCTATCATGGAGCGGCATCAACATGCCATGGTAAATTTTTTGTCCCATTTGGGGCAGGTTTGGGTATATGCTTCTCACAAACCAGAGCTTCTTGCAAGAAGCATGATGGTTTCGGTAGGGAACGTCCCACCTTTGGGGACGAAATGATATCCATTAACTCGTATTGCTTTCAATTTTTTCCCGTGTCAACATATAACAACAGGAGTGTTGTGTCAATTTGTGATTTTTCGGGGTTCGTTTGGACATTTTTATGCATTAACTGAGTTTTCAATGCATTTATGTGCATAATTCAAATTTGAACTACATGCACATGCTCCAGTGCATATAAATTGGTTGAGAAATCAAATATGTGTCCTTGGGTGCATGCTTAGGTCCCATGCAAGAAATGGGAATAAATTTCGAACACCAGGGCACTGTTGATTGCTAGCAAAACATTGAGATGCCTGGTTTTTAAATTCTAGTAAATCCAAAACTCGTCTAAAATTCATGAAACTTGGCATGCTATCATGGAGTGGCATCAACATGCCGTGGTAAATTTTTTGTCCCATTTAGGGCAGGTTTGAGTATATGTGTCTCACAAACCAGAGCTTCCCACAACAAGCATGATGGTTTCGGTAGGGAACATCCCACCTTTGGGGACAAAACGATATCCATTGCCTGTTATTGCTTTCAATCTTTTTTCTCGTGTCAACATAGAACAACAGGAGTGTAGTGTCAATTTTGTGATTTTTCGGGGTTCATTTGGACATTTTTTATGCATTAACTAAGTTTTCAATGCATGTATGTGCATAATTCAAAGTTGAACTACATGCACATACTCCACTGCATATAAATTGGTTGAAAAATCAAATCTGTCTCCTTGGGTGCATGCTTAGGTCCCATGCAAGAAATGGGAATGAATTGCAAACACCAGGGCACCATTGATTGCCTGCAAAATGTTGAGATACTTTATTTTTAAATTCTAGTAAATCCAAAACTAGTCTGAAATTCATGAAACTTGGCATTCTATCATGGAGCGACATCAACATGCCGTGGTAAATTTTTTGTCCCAATTGGGGGAGGTTTGGGTATATGCTTCTCACAAACCAGAGCTTCTCACAACAATCATGATGGTTTCGGTAGGGAACGTCCCACCTTTGGGAACGAACGATATCCATTGCCTCTTATAGCTTCCAAAATCTTTCTCGTGTCAACATAGAACAACAGGAGTGTTGTGTCAATTTTTGTGATTTTTCGGGGTTCATTTGGACATTTTTATGCATTAACTGAGTTTTCAATGCATTTATGTGCATAATTCAAATTTGAACTACATGCACATGCTCCAGTGCATATAAATTGTTTGAAAAATCAAATATGTGTCCTCGGGTGCATGCTTAGGTCCCATGCAAGAAATGGGAATGAATTTCGAACACCAAGGCACTGTTGATTGCCAGCAAAACATTGAGATGCCTAGTTTTTAAATTCTAGTAAATCCAAAACTCGTCTGAAATTCATGAAATTTGGCATGCTATCATGGAGCAGCATCAACATGCCGTGGTAATTTTTTCCCCATTTGGGGCAGGTTTGGGTATATGGTTCTCACAAACCAGAGCTTCTCACAACAAGCATGATGGTTTCGGTAGGGAACGTCCCACCTTTGGGGACGAAACGATGTCCATTGCCTCTTATTACTTTCAAAAAAATTCTCGTGTCAGCATAGAACAACATGAGTGTTGTCTCAATTTTTGTGATTTCCGGGGTTCAATTGGACATTTTATGCATTAACTGAGTTTTCAATGCATTTATGTGCATAATTCAAATTTGAACTACATGCACATGCTCTAGTGCATATAAATTGGTTGAAAAATCAAATCTGTGTCCTTGGGTGTATGCTTAGGTCCCATGCAAGAAATGGGAATGAATTTCAAACACCAGGGCACCGTTGATTGCCAGCAAAACGTTGAGATACTTTATTTTTAAATTTAGTAAATCCAAAACTCGTCTGAAATTCATGAAACTTGGCATTCTATCATGGAGTGGCATCAACATGTCGTGGTAAATTTTTTGTCCCATTTGGGGCAGGTTTGGGTATATGCTTCTCACAAACTAGAGCTTCTCACAACAATCGTGATGGTTTCAGTAGGGAACCTCCCACCTTTGGGAACGAAACGATATCCATTGCCTCTTATTGCTACAAAAAAAATTCCCGTGTCAACAGAGAACAACAGAAGTGTTGCGTCAATTTTTGTGATTTTTCGGGGTTCGTTTGGACATTTTTATGCATTAACTAAGTTTTCAATGTATTTATGTGCATAATCCAAATTTGAACTACATGCACATGCTCCAGTGCATATAAATTGGTTGAAAAATCAAATATGTGTCCTTGGGTGCATGCTTAGGTCCCATGCAAGAAATGGGAATGAATTTCAAGCACCAAGGCACCGTTGATTGCCGGCAAAACATTGAGATAATTTATTTTTAAATTCTAGTAAATCCAAAACTCGTCTAAAATTCATGAAACTTGGCATTCTATCATGGAGCAGCATCAACATGCCGTTGTAAATTTTTTGTCCTATTTGGGGTAGGTTTGGGTATATGCTTCTCACAAACCAGAGCTTCTCAGAACAATCATGAAGGTTTGGGTAGGGAAGGTCCCACCTTTGGGGACAAAACGATATCCATTGCCTCTTATTGCTTCCAATTTTTTTTCTCGTGTCAACCTAGAACAACAGGAGTGTTGAGTCAATTTTTGTGATTTTTCGTGGTTCGTTTGGACATTTTTATGCATTAATCGAGTTTTCAATGCATTTATGTGCATAATTCAAATTTGCACTACATGCACAAGCTCTAGTGCATATAAATTGGTTGAAAACTCAAATTTGTTTCCCGCCCTTCGGGCAGCAGTGGCGGAGCGGGTGATGACCCCGGTGGTCGATGGTGGGCTGGGGGCCACGACCACCACCTCCTGCCTTCGGGAAGCGGTGTCGGAGCGGGTGATGACCACGGTGGCCGGCAGTGGGGTGGCAGCCATGACGGCCACCTCCCGCATTCGGGCCGCGGCGACGGAGCGGGCGATGGCCCTGGCTTTCGACGGTGGTGTGGCGGCAACGGCGGCCGGCAACGGCTGCCGACAGGCACCAGCGGCGGAGCGTGTGGTGGGTGTTCTGCGCACACTCAACAAGGACGCCACGCGCACTACACTACGCCGGGGACTGTGCCGCCGCCGCGGTGTAGCCTCCCAGCTGGAGCTGTCCTCTGATGACGTCGCAGTGGCTAAGAGACTACGACGGACCGGTGCCATTGGCGATTGTGGGAGAAGCACACGAGATAAGCTACATGAAGGGAGGGGAAAATGCGACGTAGGACTCCCCGACCGTGAGGGTTTTATAGCAGGCCGGTAAGCATCGGGATTTTGGGGGATTTCACTGTGTCGGGCGGGAAGCTTGCGTGGGAACCTGCGAGGTTGCACGGGGTGGGCTCACCGACGATTCATTGGTGCCACCATTCGGCAAAAAGAACGCCCCCGCGCGCTGCGCAAGCTTGCGCTGTAAGCCGTCTGCGGCAGCCGGGTGACAAGACGTGCAAGAGGAGGACGAAAGGACACGTACACATAAAGTTAATACAAAAAAGTTTGCGATTTAATTACCTACTATACCCTCGTCTTGGTTTATAAGTAGTATTTAACTAATAAAATACGAATGCATGTCGCCAAAGATTATATCATTAGAGTCGTATTTGAACATAGTTTCCAGCTATACAATTTTTGTAACATGCATTAACACTTTTTTGGTTAAATTTAAGGTTATATACCAGCAAGTGTTTGCCCGCAAGTCACACGGCTTATTCCATCACAAACAGCTCGGATGGATCAACTGTATGCCACATATCGCACACGCAACTCTAATCTGATTCGTGCTTGATGTCTCTGACATCGCTCGCACAGTTCGTCTTATTTTCCACATATCACTGCGTTGGCCTCTGCTCACGTCCCTCGGCAAGCTCTGCTCGCCGTTAGGCGCTGCAGTGCGCTGTGGTTACCGTTGGGTGCCGCGGCGCGCTCTGCTCGTGTCCGTTGGCGGGCTCTGCTCGCGTCCGTCGGCGCGCTCGGCTTGTGGACAGCTTTTCCTTGCATGTTCAACTGCTATATGCATATATATATGGTTGCTCGCCGTTGAGGTGATCGTGGAACACTCTGCTCGCGTCCCTCCACGCGCGCTCTCCCAGCGGTTGGGCGTGCGCACGATCACGTCGGGGGCCCCATATGCATGCGGTTGCGCCGCACGTGTTGCCACGCAATGTAGTTACGTGCGGCACGATGGAGTTACACGCTGCAAATTAGAACTGGCATCAGGGCCTGCCGATATTCCTGGTCGTCCGGCTTCCCCTTTAATTCCCGCGGCCATTTTAAGCTTAGTCCGTTCAACCTTTCGATCGCGCCCCACAACACAACAAGCACACCCACGATGACATATAGAGAGGGGATGTCCAGCGGCGCTCCAAAGGAGTTCGGCGAGCATAGAGTGGAGACCCATGCGAGGGAGGCGGATCTCTGGGTGATGTACACCATCGACCCGGCCGTGGTGGACGACTACATCAACAACGTTGAGCAGTTTCTTGCTGGAGACAAGTGCAAAGTGGTCGGTATCGACCTCCAGTACACCGTTGGTAGTCTCGGCAAAGATCAGAAGGTTGTCGTCGCCCAGTTGTGCACGCGCCATCATGTCCTCATCTACCACTACTGCATGGCCACAGAGCCTTGCGACCGTTTCAACAGGTTTGTTAACAGCACCGACTACAAGTTCGCCACAGTGGAAACCATGAACGATGTAAAAGCGCTCAGTGTTACATGCTTGGCCTGCAAGAACCTTGTCAAAATCAATGACCACTATAGGGTCTAGGGCAGCACGAAGAAGGACTCCCTGGTCGAACTCGCCTCGGCCATCATCGACCCCTACTACGAAAAGATGAAGCAGGATGCCCAGAGAACAAGTCCCCTATCCTAGAACAGGACCTGGATGCGGCAACTGGATGAACCTCACCTCAGGTTCACGGCCAAGAGTGTGTACACATGCTACGAGATGCACAGGCGGATCGTTGACATGAGGAAGTGCCTTGTTACCCAAATCGATGAGCCCGGATCGAGCCACAAGCAGAGCAAGCGTCAGAAGAAGTAGATGATGATCAGATGATCATTTATGCTAGTTAATCATGCATGTAATATATAGTTTACTTTATTGGTATGTGGAGAAGTCATGTGTGTAGTAGACACCTATGTAATTATGCATGTAATAGTTTACTTTGGTTTGTGCAAATGCCATGGTTGTAGTAGCCACCTATGTAAGTGGATGTTTAATTTGGTTATGCAAGCATGTTTAATTTGTGTGTGTGTGTGTGTGTGTTTGTTGTTCTGTATGCAATCCGATCGCACAACACACACACACATCTTATTAGCAGCAACCGTCTATGTTATTATCGGTCTTCACACACATTTCTGATTACAGACCTGTTTGCCGCGTATCACACACATCTTGTTAAGTTGAACCGTTTCTATTCTCATGTCTCAACGCAAACAATTCATCCGAGTGAACCGCATGCCATATATCGCACACACCTTCATCTGGCTGACCATTTCTTTTGTGTTTTCTAATCACAAACAGTTCATCCGAGTGAACCATATGTTGTATATCGCACACACCTCCATCTGGTGGCCCGTTTCTTTTGTCCCTCCTCATCGCAAACAGTTAATTGAACTGAACCGTATGCCCTGCATCACACACGCAACTAAAATCTGAACCGTGTTTGATGGCTCCGCCATCGCAAACGTTTTGCACCTTTTTGATGGGTTTTTTACACCACCGTTTATGATTATGGCATCGCACACAGTTTCATCGAAGAGTCTCTGATCATAGTGTCGCATTAGCAGCATCCTGCAGTAGTGACTACTCTACACATGAAGCTGCCACACGAGCGTCCGGGCTGCGCTTGGCTTTTCGCCTCTTCGGGAAATCGAACAGCGGAGTACTACTGCAGTGGAGGAGTACTACAGTATGCTTCTGGCCATCTGACCGGATGAACTGCTGCATGTCCACCGCGTGCGGGAGGGAGAGCCTAGCGAAAGCTTCTCCTAGTCCTGCCAGCCACCACGCTCATGGGCGAGGGAGGGACGCAGCTTCATTGACATACTGCTCCTGCCTTAGCATGTATGACAGGTGGGCCCAACAGGTGGGTGGCCCACCTGTCATACAGCCAAAGGCAGGTGCAGTTGAGGCACCGAAGCTCAGTCCATGAGGGAGAGGGCGTTATAGTAACCAAACTTCTCATTGTTGTATGAGTTGATGCGACGCATCAAAGCACTACACTCAATATATTTCAATAATTTGTGTTTACCATTGCATTAATTACAATGCATGCATGCATGCCATGACTCTCCTTTTGATACTTTCATGTGTTGATTTAATGCACCTTGAAGTAGTATGAATATGTGACGGTGAAGCTTTGTAATGCTCCGGCCCTAAAGCGAGAGATGGTTGTGCACGAGGAGGGCAAGATCATGCAGACGGAATAGGACCCGACGGTGGAGCTATCTATGGTCTCGATGGACCTCACCTTGCTCCATTGCCCCTTGTGCCTCCGCCCCTTGAAGCCTACAGTGTATAAGGTTCGAATACACCTTGTCCGTTCGGCTGATCTAGCAAGGTGCAGGTTTCTTCATTGATGTGTTGTTCGATTGATTTGTGTAGTGCAAGGGAGGGCACCTGACCTACGCGGACTGCCACGTCGAGCGCCCCGAGAACCAGCGGCAGTGCTAGTATTGCGAGCGCGGCGGTGGCTTCGATGTGTGGAACACGGCAGTGGACGCGGTCCTCTGCTTGGTGAGGGTGGAGTGCCCGCAAGAAGGATGTGGGCTCTACGTCACTTACCACAAGCTCGCCGATCACCAAAGCGTGTGTCCGCTCGCGCCCTGCAAATGCCCCGTGCATGTCTGCGGCTACGAAGGCCCGCCGTCGGCGCTCTCCCACCACATCAGGACCGTGCATCCCATGCTCGTGCACAGGATCCAGTACGGCAAGGTGCTCCAGCTGCAAGTGCCACTGTCGGAGCCACAGCTCTTGCTGTTCACGGAGGAGGACGGCCGCATGTTTTTCTTGGTCGGCGGCGTGATCGACATCGGCGCGCCTATCGCCGTGTTGGTCGTCTGCATCAGAGCGGGGGCGTCCCCACTGCAGCACTACATGGCCAAGCTATGGGCGAACAATCCGCCGAGGGAGCCCAAAGGCAGGACTGACGCCGTCAAGGTGGAAATGGAGGTGACAAGCAGCAAGGATCTTGGTGACGTAGCCGTGCAGGAGCTGACCTTCTTCACTATTCCGCCCAAGCTGTTGGCCGGTGCTAAGCTGGTGTCCCTCCACATTCAGATTGACAAGCTCATGTCCTAAATGATTCTACAGTGCCTTCTGTTTATCTTAGTAATATGCTAATATAAGGGTTAGCTCGGTCTACTTTAGCTTAAGAGATGGTGGGTTTTGGTGGCAATGCAACAATTACTTCGACATCAGATCAACATTTAAAGTAATTTCTAACAGTCGAACGGATATTTTGTGTCTGTTGGATATAAAGATCCTTTGGGTAAGAAGTATAACGGCAACAACTTATATGCTTGTCTGTTCAGGAAGCGTTGCATACTTGTGCGAGTTGACGCGACACATCAAAGTAGTACTGTACTACTAGTAGTAGTACTCCCTCCGATCCAAATTTCTCTGCGCATAAGTCGAGGCGCAAATACCAAGGAAGGCATGGTTGTGTCTATACTTGGACAACTCACCCGACTGCACGCGCACCAGGCAGACGAAGCTTGTGTCGTGTTGCACTACAAAAAAAGACACATCCGTGACATTTTGGGCCGAACGAAAAAAAATTCTATCATACTTATGACACTTCTATGACGATAATTGTGACAAAACCCGGTATCATCATAGATGTGGTGGGGTCCTACTTCTATGACAAAAAATCATGACAGAAAATGGGCTTTTCGTCCTGGACGGGCCAGAGATGCAGCTGCATGACATTCTTTGGGCCGTCCATGATGGAAAAAACCCGTGGTAGAAGTGAGAGCGAGGAAAATATCGAGGTGTTCCCGGTTACGGTGGGTGGTCGGGGCCGAGCAATGCGCGTTTCTCTCATACACGCACGTGCGTGGGTGCGAGGCGTTGGGCTCTAACTGAACCCGAGCGAGGCGTTGCGCTCTAACTGAACCCAAGTGATTGCACTGCAGGCTATGCGTTACTGAACCCGAGCGACCGATCGATGGCTGTTAACTGAACCCGATCGAGCGATTCCTTCGCTACTGCTGCTAATTGAAGCCGATCGATGCTGCCTCTAGATGAACAGTGAGCATTGCTGGGGGGTTTGGATGAACAGTTCCGGTGGGGGTGGATGAACAGGACCCCGTGGTGTTGCCTCTGGATGAACAGGACCCCGATCGATCGAGCCGGTTGGGGCTGGATGAACAGGACCCCGTGGAGGGTGGGATGAACAGGACCACCCCGTGGAGGGTAGGATGAATAGGACCACCCCGTGAAGGGCTGGATGAACAGTAGCCCGTGGAGGGGTGGTTGATCAGGAGCCCGTGGAGAGGGCTGGTTGAACAGTAGCCGGTGGAGTAGCGCGTGGTGGAGGCTAGATGAACAGGAGCCCGTGGATGAACAGTCGCAGGTGGAGGCTGGAGGAGGTCGACGGTGGATGAACAGTAGCCCGTGGAGGCTGGAGGGGGTCGACGGTGGAGATGTACAGTATCTCGTGGAATCACGTTTTGCGGTACGCCACACCCCTCCTGATGAATAGGACCCCGATTTCGACTGTAGCGCTCCAACACAAGTCTGTTTCCTCCGTTTTGCGGTATGCCACACCCCTCCCGATCAACAGGACCCCTGTTTCGACCGTAGGAGGTCCGTTTCCTCCGTTTTGCAGTACGCCAGACCCCTCCCGATGAGCAGGATCCCGTTTTGAACATGGTCGGTCGAACACAAGGCTGTTTCCTCCATTCTGCGGTACGCCAGGCCTCGTTTCCATCGGCTGTTCAGTCCAAGCCCTCCTGATGAACACGACGACGCATTCCGTTCCGACCCAGCCAGTTGGCTCCCCATGAACACGACGACGACGCTGTTTCTCCGTTCTGACCCAGCCATGTACACGAGCCCTGCCGTATGTATGCGCGAGTAGGCGTTCGAGACCCTGCCCGTATGTACGTATGTGGTCGTATTTTCTTTCTTGCACACTGGCAGTTGTACGTACGTGTACATGCTACGTGTGCGCCTCTACTATGACACGTGCGCGCCTCTACATCGACCAGTATGTACGCACACATTCGCGACTAGAATGACAACGCTACGTACGCTTCGACCAGGTGGGTCCCGACTGTCAGGCACTTCCTTGCGTGCGAAGATGTAGCTGGTGGGTCCCAGAAGTTAGGGGGGCAAATCATTTTTTTTGCCCAGACGCACTTCCTTGCGTGCGAAGATGTAGCTGGTGGTTCCCAACAATCAGGGGAAACGTTTTTTTCGCGAAATACGGTGTCCCGTCCGGTGGGTCCCTGCTGTCAGGTAGAGGAATATTTATTTTGCGCGTAATAAGGAGGCACTTCCTTGTTGCGGCCGTGGACCCAGCTGTCAGCCTCTACACGTACAGTCCACGTCCGATAGAAGCAGTTCCTTGACCACGCTAACCACGCCGCGCTGAGAGCACCTGGGCGGTGGATGACGGCTAGGCCTAGGAAGGGGACGACGCGGAGCCAGGGAAGACGCGACAGTGGATGCCCATGCGTAGAGGAGTATGAGGGTTCACTGGTTCGCTGCGGTGTTAGGCTGTCGTCGCCGCAGAATAATAGGGGGTGTGGGTGAGCAGAGGGATGGCCTGGCCAGCGGTGGGAGTAGTAGGGGGCGGTGAGGCCTCCGCCGCATCGCAACCGGCCACGGGAGGCAGGAGCACGAGGCACGACCAGGCACTGGTTTGGGCGGCTGGAGCAAGAAGACTAGAGGTTGAAGAAGCACTACGGCCGTTGGATGGACTTCGTATGGTCAGTGGAGCTAGAACGTGCATATTGACTAAGTTAACAAAGCCCTCCGTCCCCATCAACTTAGTAGGCCCATAAGTCAGCCTGCCACTATATTGGGTCCCAGCTAGCAGGGGGAGTATTCATTTTTTTACGCGTAATAAGGAGGCACTTCCTTGCGTGCGAAGATATAGCTGGTGGGTCCAAGCTGTCAGCGGCGTTAATGTTTTTTCGCGAAATACAGAGGCCCTTTCGGTGGGTCCCAGATGTCAGGTGGAGGAATCATTATTTTGCGCGTAATAAGGAGGCATTTCCTTGCGTGCGGCCGTGGACCCAGCTTTCAGCCTCTCCACGTACAGTCCACTTCAGATGCATGTTGGTCGTTGACCACATTGACCAGGCCGCGCCGAGAGCACCAGGGCGGTGGACGATGGCGAGGCCTGGGAAGGGAATGACACAGAGGCAGGGAAGACTCGGAAGTTGTTTCCCACGCAGAGGGGAGTATGGCTGTACGAGGGTTTACTGGTTCGTTTGCCATCGCTGGAGAATAACAACAGGTGTGGGTGAGTAGAGGGATGGCTAGGCCAGCGATGGGAGTACGGTGGGGCGGTGAGGCCTGCGCGGTAGCACAGCCGGCCGCGGGGAGGAGGGAGCAGGCAGTCCCGCCGGTGCTTGTTTGAGCGGCTGGAGCAGGAAGAGCAGAGATTGAAGAAGCACGACGGCCGTTGGATGGACATCCAACAGTCACTGCTTGTGCGTCAACCTTTTTTTAGGAAAGCCTCAAATCTGGGGAAAACATCATACAGCCCATCTGCCATTATTTCTAATAATTTACATCCCATTTGCTAATTCTTAAGGTTTTTTTGGAGCCCATATTCTTTTTATTAGCATTACAGCCCATATTGTGGCCACGGTTAAAAAAATACGAAATTTTGCATATTTCGGTGCGGTCCGAACTATTTTTAATCCCAAAATTTCGAGTCACATTCAAACTGATTATAAAAATAAATGTATATCAATATAAAATCCAACAAATTGTCCACGTGTAAAAATCAATGCAATTTAAAATCTCAAAATTAAAAAAAGAAATTCAAAACCAATTGTCGGTTTGATGTGTTTTAAAAATATACAGCCCATTTCTCATTACTGATAGGCCATTTTCTCGGCCAGCCGAATGAAGCTCTCCTCGTCTTGAAAGATTTGCAGTGCAACAGGCCTGACAAAGAGACTTACTTGGCAAATCACAAAAAAATTGCGCTCTGTCCGTGGACCTAGCTGTCAGCCTCTCCACATACAGTACTCTTCCGATGGAAGTCGGTCGTTAACCACATTGACCACGCCGCACCAAGAGCACCAAGGCGGTGGATGACGGCGAGGCCTAGGAAGGGGATTACGCGGAGCCGGGGAAGACGCGGCAGTGGATGCCTACGTGGAGAGGAGTACGAGGGTCACTGGTTCGGCTGTGGTGTGAGGCTGCCGTCGCCGCAGAATAACAGGGGGTGTGGGTGATTGGAGGGATGGCATGGCTAGCGGTGGGACTAGTATGGGGGCGGTGAGGCCTCCGCGACAGCACAACCGGCCACGGGAGGCAGGAGCAGGCAGCACGACCGGTGCTGCTTTGGGCGGCTGGAGCAAGAAGACCAGAGGTTGAAGAAGCACTAAGGCCGTTGGATGGACATCGTACGGTCACTGGAGCTAGAATTGTTCATATTTGACTAACTTGACAAAGCCCTCCGTCCCCGTCAACTTAGTAGGCCCACAAGTCAGCCTCCCACTGTGGTGGGTCCCAGCTGGCAGGGGGGTATATTTTTTTTGTGCGCAATAAGGAGGCACTTCCTTGCGTGCGAAGATATAGTTGGTGGGTCCGACCTGTCAGCGGAGTGAACATTTTTTTGTGAAATACAGAGGCCCTTCTGGTGGGTCCCAGATGTCAGGTGGAGGAATCATTATTTTGCGCGTAATAAGGAGGCATTTCCTTGTGTGCGGCCGTGGACCTAGCTGCTAGCCTCTCCACGTACAGTCCACTTCTGATGGATGTCGTTCATTGACCACGTTAACCACACCGCGCCGAGAGCACCAGGGCAGTGGATGACGGCGAGGCCTATGAAGGGAACGACACGGAGCCGGGGAAGACACGGCAGTGGCTGCCCACGCGGTGGAGAGTACGAGGGTTGACTGGTTCGGCTGCCGTCGCCGGAAAATAACAGGAGGTGTGGATGAGTAGAGGGATAGACAGGCCAGGGATGCGAGTATATGATGGGGCCATGAGGCCTGCCCGGCAGCACAGCCGGCCACGGGAGGCGGGAGCAGGCTGTTCCGACGGCGCTGGTTTGGGCGGCTGGGGAAGGAAGATCAGAGACTGAAGAAGCACGATTGCCATTAGATTGACATCTAACAGTCTGACGCTGGTAGAGTCGATTGTTGACTAAGTTTCTTTTTTGATAAACCTTGTGTACGCATGAACTTAGTAGGCCCACAAGTCAGCCTCCAAATCTGTGGCAGACAACATAGAGCCCATTTGCTATTTTTTTAATAATTTGCAGCCCATTTGCTAATTCTTAAGTAATTTATTACAGCCCATTTTCTGCCCAGGACCACGGTCAAAAAGTTCAACCTTATTTTGCATATTTCGGTGGAGTCCGAACTTTTGTAATCCCGAAATGATAAACATTTTTTTAAGAACTTACTGATTTGCCAAAAAAATCGTTTTGTTTTTGTAAGCAAATAAGATATGGGACAATTGAGTTGGTTTATGGGAAACCCAGTGGTAAAAAAATCAGCGCTGGGAGGGAAAACAACAACAAAAATAAGGATGTAAATATGAAAAGTGAATTTTATGTATTTTCAATATAATGATACGTGTATATGAACTAGTAAAACTATAGGTAGAGATTATAAAATGGAAGTAGGACATGCATTTCAAGAGGAAAATAGAACTGGGCTGTGTTTTTGATTCAGTAAAAAAAGTGCATGCGGATGTTGTAAGACGAAATATAACTAACGCTGGTGGGCCAGAGGCCAGTAGATACCTGCTAGATCTTTGTGCCTCATTGTCGTCATGGGCTGGGCCTGTTAAAAACAAAACCAAGCCTGGGCAGTCTACAGCCCAGTTGAAACTTGCTCGACCTGAAAAAACAATATACGTGCTCAATAAACGAGAGAATTCTGCAAGTACAGACTGATAACTAGGATGCGGCAGGGATATTTTTTTCATCGTGATAATAAGAGCATGCACTTGTTTCGAAAAATTTGGAGAACTCGGAATTCGAACGACCGGTGCTTATGCTACCCATCAAATAAATCAGGTGCCTGAAAATTCGTTTCGAAACAAATGATTCAGCTTTATATCCACGTCGACCCTCGGCATGATGGTTGGAAGAAAATTCCAAGTTCATACCAAAAGATTGTTAACAATAATACCAACTTGCGGATGACAAGGTAGTACAAGTACCAATACCAAACTAACTTATAATCTTTTTAGTCCTGGCCCTAGTGTTCGTTTGGTAGAAAATCTTGCAGAGGACCAGCTCCCACTCCTTCTCTTGCTCCAGGTCCCCGAGGTGGTACTGGTGCATCACCCAGTTGGTCCTCTGCTGGTCGAAGTTCTTGTTAGTGTGCAGCACCAGAACCTTTTTGTTGCCCATCTGCCGGCCGTTGACCATCACCGGCAAGGTATTGCCGGTGTTGTTCCACATCGCGTGCATGCCGCACTCCGACTATATCTTGTGACGCGTCCACGTGCCCCTTTTGAACGCCCTGGAATTGCACTGGAAGAAATGCTTGCTTAGGCCTCAAGGTGCTCGATCAGCTCCTGATCCGTGGGATCGAACTTGACGCCAGCCGGCAGCACCGGCCAATCCTTCTTCGACTTGCATGGGTTAATTCCAGTTATATGGTACTCAATGTATGATCAATCGACTGTTTTAAGTGAATGATGAAAGATTTCGACAGATAAGTGGTACTCCAAATCTGAAGTCCAGAATACCCGAACATGCCGTCGGGATTCTTGTGTCACCTCACGCGTAGCGTGTTGTCACGTCAATTCAATGTGTGGACATGATGAATAATTTGACCGACGTATACTAGCACTGCTACTGTACTACTTACTAGTCATATTTAGTGTCACATTTTAACCATAGGTTTAACTAACAAGTACGCACTTGAAGTCTAAGTGATATATATATATATATACTGCACGGCATCTCCATCATCATTATCAGTACATCCTACGCTGGAGAGTTAGGATGCACTTGATCCCAGAAAGGTATCTATCCTTCAAACCAGAGGAGTGCTTCAAACTAACAACAGTACATAATATCCAACAAAAGAGGGTCGTGCTACAGCAGCAGAATACATGGCTCAGTCTACATATCAGTACGAATTAAGTTGTGCATATTTGCTGTTGGCATGAACCACATCGCCGCATGTCGGGTTTGCAAAAGCCATCCATCGCATGGAAGCTTGATGTCTTTCACACACTGAAGATTATCTGGCAACAAGCTGCGTTGACGAATCTCTGGATATGGTGATTCATGAAACCCATGGTATGATGTGTAAACACAGTCCCCCTGGCGAATGGAAGTTGCATAGCACGGTAATCATCGCTGGTGATATGATCGATGATTGGTTGGATGATCGGATAATTGAGCCCGAGGAACATGGAGTGGTTGCCGAGGCTGTAAACCCGCCTCTAGTTGAATACGCCTGGCCCAACGGAGCTGGGATCTTTCTCGAACATGAAGCAGCCATAGGCATCAATGTCACGAATGCCCCAGGCATTGTACTGCATGTGGTTTGATGAAATGGTTTGGTCAATTTGGTACGTGCAAATGAGCATCAAATGGCCACCGTCAGTTGAACGAGCGATAAACCACCACCCATCGGCTGGTATGATTCGAGGTCCTGGAATCATGAAGGCCAGCGCATTTGCGTCTGCTGCAACAATTCAAATTGGAGACCAAAAGGACAAAAATAAACAATCATGTTTAGAGTATGTGTGGAATTAAGATTATTATAACAGTGACACATATCATAGACAGAGAATTGCAATGCCATTGTCATAATCATACCCCAAGTTAAAAAAAGTAAGCCAATGGCTTTCACATTCTTTTTTTATTTTATTTTATTTTATTAGAAAAGGAGGATTAATGGCTTTCATATTCTAGCAATATATCATGGTTCAAACATCATGTAACAATGAGAGGAAAACATATATGACAAGGCCTACTCATATTCTACCATAGCACTTACTATAGTTATCATATCAACTCTAAGCAATAACATGCGTTGTTATAAAAATCTTGGAAATGAGAGTAACATATAGCAATCATGAGGTTATACTCATAATATCTATTAACAATCATTAGATACCAATTGTTCTCATATCAACTCTAACAATAACATGTGTAGTCATAAAAATCTAGGAAATAAGAGGAACATATAGCAATGATGTGGTTATAGACATACTATATATTATAAATTTGTTACAATGAACAAGCAGTCGTATTCTTAAGGTAAAGATGAGATGAGATAGAACAATTACACGATGATAGATTCCACCAGTATAGGCAGACAGAAGTGTTGGGCAAAGAGGATCGACGATGAGCCATAACCATGTATGGCGACCGGATTCCAGATAGACAAATCCCATGTTGAACACGGCAATGCGCTTGTAATCCATGTAGTCTTGTGATGGTGTGGGCACTTCACAGATTACAACCTTCAGCAAACAGAGGTCGAGCCAAAAGCTCGACGTGTCTTGTGCGTAGTAGGCAGGAGTGTCCGGTGGGCCACGAGGCTCGATGGCGGCGGTATCCAAGGATGGAAGGGTGATCTATCGCTGGGTGTAGATATCCACGAGACGCCACGGACTGCCGGATTGGTGGATGAGGACGATCCAGTTGGCCTTCATGCCCGCCCAGTAGCGGCCATGCATGAAGGACAGGTGGACGGGTAGTGGTAGCATGTTGAGGGGCACCACGGCAACCTCTGTAGGATTGTCAAGTCGGTGTCTGGGCCACCTGCGAGGATCGGGCATCAGCAAGCAGGGTGTCTTGAAAAGAGCCGGCCGGTTGTAGACGAGTAGATGGTACAAAGACACCGAGCATGCGGCCAGACGGACGGTGCTGAGTAGGTCCATACGATTACAGATCTGCTCCAAGAGAACATCGGGGAGGGAATTCCAATCACGGCTCTGCGTGTCAGTCGGTTCTGCCATTGGTGTTTTCGGTGCCTGCGAGCCAGCGGGGAAGTGGATTCGGGCGGGCGAGCGAAGAAGCTTCTCCTCGCGTGGCCGAGCTATGAGCGGGGGGGATATGGTACGCGCGAGCTACCAAGGAAGATAGCGCGGGCGGGCGAGTAGTGAGCGGGGGAAATGGTGTGCGGCCGACGATGGGGAAGATAGGAGGAAGAAGAGTGGAAGACGGGGAAGAAAGTGCATTAAATCTTAATTCTACTACTACTACCAGGATATACCGCCCTTCGGAGTGTAAATAGTTACACCGATGACATGTGGGTCTACCACAAGAGGGCCCATATGTCAGTTAATGGAGGACAGAAGCATGCTCTACTGGCAAACATGATGGCAGTACTGGGTAAGGCTGATTTAGTAACACCAACACGCTGGTTCAGCTTATTAAGTGTCCCATCTACTATAGCGTGTATTGTCACTTCACTGCGAAGACTAGTTGAATAGTTCTCTCTGACCGAGATGGGGAATAATGGATCACGAAGACTTCCTTTCTACATTATCCCTATGCCTCTACACTCACTTCACTCATTTTGCTCCGTACGTAGTCACTTGTTGAAATCTCTAGAAAGACAAATACTCCATATTTGGTAACAGAGGGAGGATTTTACTCCGTATTTGGGAACAGAGGGAGTATCACCATATGGAGGGAACAGAGGAAGCTTGAAATATGAACATGTCAATGGGAGGGAGTAAGCCCCATGCATGCATGCATGCATGCAACATGCAACACTCACACATACACATGGACGCACGCAACACTCACGCACCCATGTGGCACACAGCACACGACGCAACACACACGCTCACGCTCAAGTGCTCAACCTACTCCCTACATCCGTGAAAGACTGTACATTTAGAGATTTACACATTGACCAGGGCATAATTAACGCCCAAAAGTAGCAGACTTATGTGTGCATGCGACCATTGAGAGAAGAAGATTAAATGAAGGTCGTTGCATGCTGTAATTAAGGATAGACATGTAGCCTATACCTAGAGCACAAGTTGGTGCATTAGTCAATCAATATCGATTTAGATTAAAGGCTAAATGCATTTGAAGTGTAGATGTACTACACTCTTTGTTTTTAGCTGATTTCTTTGCTCTGCCAACTAACAGGTGGGACCCAGAAACCAGGTGAAAATTTAACTAGTCAACAAAGTGCCACATCGACTATGTGGCCGGTCAGTAGGGTGCAATACGGTGCTCTACGATGAGCTAGTGATCGTATAATCATCGCAAAACTATATATATAGTGACCGTAAAGAGTGTATTGTTACATACGTTGACCGCCAGTGTATTTTTCTCGTTTCAAATTAAGCCATATTAACCGGAAAGGACGTAGTATGGACTAGTACTAGTACTGCTTTGATGTGTCCCGTCAACTCGCCAAACGAGGAGAAGCTTGCTTGCTACGCCTCTCCCTCACCCACGCGCGCAGTGGTTCGCAGGACGAGGAGAGGGTTTTGACTACAACGCCCTCTCCCTCTCCCTCTCCCTCTCCCTCGCCCTCGCCCTCGCGGTGGACGTGCAGCAGTTCAATCGGTGTCAGATTTCCAGAAGCATAATGTGTACTGTAGTATCATCATTGTTGGACCTTCCGAAGAGGCGAAGAGCCAAGTGCAAGGTTCACACGAGTACGAACTGTTGAACCTCCCGAAGAGGCAAAGAGCCAAGCGCAAGGTTTTATAGGAGTTGTCGTCCTAGTAGGAGCGTACTACAACTATAGTGAACGATGCTACTGTCTGATGCCACCACATCACGTATATCCAAAGTTGTGCCACCTTTTTTTCTCAAAGAGCATGTTGGAGCCCGTGCAACAACCACACAAGTTGCAGATACACATAACACATTTACTAGTAATAAATTCTAAAGGACAAATGCTAGTATGCCACACAAGTTCATCTCCAATTCATGTGATAAATTTGTGCATGACTAGTCTACATATATTCACAGCGCTATCGTTCACAATTTACCGTACTCCACTTACACGTTATAGATGGGCTACATGTCCTCCTCCAGGTTCCAGTCCCAGGTGTTCTTCATGGATGGCATGATCCATAGCGATGGGCAACGGGAATCATTGTCGCAGCTTTCTAGTCCGGTTCCACACGATGGAGACTCATCCAAGCTGAAGCGGCATAAATCAGGGATAGCGTGTCCCAGCATGTCGTTCATCCGGCGGTGCGCACTAAAGACACAACCATGCTTCATGAATGGTAGGCCTTCCGTGTCGTGCATCAATGGGGTAGCTGTCCCCAATGAAAAGCGAGTACTCTCCAAGAGTGTTCCTCGACACCCACATAGCATCACGGGGGTCTAACTCGGCGCCGTTCATCTGGTACACGCGGCATCTCAGATCTGGACACATGGTGATGTACATAGTCAAGGTCCATGCATAATAATGTTGTGCTCAAATATGGCGGTGAGTAATACTGTGCAGCAAATAGTACTACTCCGGTATAGAGGAAGTAAAATAACCGGCTTATTATATATAGCCACTGTTGGCTACATGGATGAGATAGTAAGACATGGAAAAACAAAAATGGTGGGAGCTAGTGGGTTCAAGTCTTCAAGGGACTAGCTAGCTATACGCGTCCTCCAAGGTAAAAAGTACTCCTACTAGTACGTAAGTAGAGTACTAGTACAACAATGAAAGAGAAGGCGAGAGGGTTAAAAATGGAATACCTGGGTAGATGGTGACGGTCCGATCGTGGTAGATTGTGTGACCATGTTGCACATCAGTGGTACCATGGGTAACGACTGCCAAGATAGTTGGTCCCAATATGCCAAAGTCAACTACAAGGTTCCAGGTTAGACCAAATCACGGATGCAAATGCACATCCAGGATCGGCGATCTTATTTTGATCGCGGGATGACTGGTCCCTGCAAAATAATGGAGTACCGTTAGGGATGCAAATGATGGTTTGTGCATTCCATTTGTAATCTCCTATACCGTAGGATGGCAACCAGATGAAACAAGTCCCCTGGCTTGTCACCGCGAAGATGCGGCCTAGATGGCGCACGGCGTCTTCGAACGTGTAGGGGTACAAATCTGCCACCGCCAACATGCGCCAGCCTCTACCATTACTGCCCCTTGCATTGATGGCAATCCTTATGTCAAACACCGTGATGAGATAGTAATCCTCGTAGTCGCGTCGCTTTGTCGGCGGGTCCGCAATTGCTATCTTCTTCAATCTCATGTAGGCATCATCATACGTATTCAAGCCCAGCTAGTCCGGAAGGCTGATCCCAATGGTGGAGAAGGGGTCTACCGGAACGGCCACACTGTTGTGGATGTTGTGCAAAATGATGGTGGTATTCGGCCGGAGGTATGCAAGCCAATCTTCGTTGGCACCGACCCAGACCTATATATAAGACGATGGGCAGCAGAGAAATTATGGGATGGAAATGGAATAACTAAGTACTACATGATCAAACTCCATTACTAGCCTGCTCATCGGACAAAATCCGACTACCACTAAACGTCGGCAACTCTAGCAGAGTCAACATGCAACCATGGCCAGGGAGCGGTGGACTGTTTGAAGGATTGTCCCATAGAAGAACCTTCTCCTCGAGGACGCATGGAAGACCAACAAGCATGGCCTTTTCCCAAGCCATTTTAAGCACCGTCTTGAAATAGTTGGTGCAGGAAGCACCGAGTCTTGCGGCGGTGAGGACGTCGGAGCGGCGTGCAATTTCTCCCAGAGGATCATCGTCCAAGGTCTCCCAGCCCCGACGAGGAGGAGAACCGCCTGGCGAATCCATGGGAGCAGCGACGAACTGCCTTCTCTTCGGGGGGAGGGGAACTGGCGAGCAGGAGATAAGAGCGTAGTAACCGCAGGGCCTCGTCCCTTCCAACTGTAGAGCGTAGTAAGCTAGTAGTTTTTGGCATGGATTAAGAAATTTTGGGTATGTTTTTGCTATTTTTTGTACACACCAACTAGTGTCAAAAAACGTCTTACATTACGTGACGGAGGAGTACGTACTTGTACTGTAGCAGTACTAGTACTACTTTCTCAACTAGTAGTGCGAGGGTACTACTAGTGCTATGTACTGTACTTCTAGTATAGTGCACCAGTTTTGAACTCTTGAATCTCATGGCCAAGGAGCTACAGTTGGAATTGGAGGGTACTACTGTTCTCTAGAACCATCGTTGTACTATCAATGCAGGGAAAGTACACCTGCGTAGTGGCCTAGTGGGTACTCTCGGTGCTCTATTCAGCCGCTCCTCTCACGTAGCTAGCCTACTCAGCCGGTCCCCTCACGCACACACTAGCAGCCTGTTTATCAGCGACGGTTACTGTGGGGCAGAACATTTGAGTTATTTGATACAGCGAGACTAGGCTTTTCGCTTCCATTTGTGGAGGTGTAATGGATCTCGTCGAACTTTGTTAGTAGTTCCTTCTTTATGAATGAGATGAAGCAAAGCTTTTGCCCCCGTTTCAAAAAACACGTCAAGAGGAATTTCTTTTATAGTAGAGCCGATAATGGAGTGAAGTCCATGCGTGCAACGCCACAAGATACAGAGTAGTAGTAGAGCACTTTACGTACAGAGTCATATTGCACAGTTCCCAATGCCTCGCCAGGCTTTTTCGGCTCCTCAGGCTTAATTGGGAGGCGCTAGTTTAAATATGCTACTAGCTGACAAGGAAGCTGCAAGCGAGGTGCGGCTAGGGCGAGCACGCGAGCCACGAGATGCTGGGAAGGAAAACCCGTTCACGTGGCTAGGCTATCCAGTCCACCCAGATTGTGGTGCCGCACGTCCGTTTGACTTCAAAACTCAAAGTACCCGTGTAAAATATTGGCTTGCAGCAAAGTTACTATTTAAAAAAAAGACGAGGTATACACTCCCGCGACCAGTAGTAGTACTTGTTGGAGTACAATGCAACCTAGAATCTCCTTTTGTCGCTAGTAGTACATTGTTCATTAGGCTGGCCATAGTGGGGGTAACATAAGTGGTAACATGCACTAGGGACTACCAAACATGCTTATGTGGCACATAATTAAAGAAGAGAGAGAGTGTTAGAGTAACATAGGTAGATACTGTATCATGTTAAATGCTATGCTACTTTGTGTCATGCATGGCAATAAATATGATCATCTATGATACTAGTTTATGATACTATGCACTATGGAGGTAGTATCATACACTAGTATCATACGCATGTTACTAGCATATGATACTCCCGACCATGAGTAGCCTTACAAGAAACCCCTAATAATGCAAGAAACCACTAATAATTCCAAGAAACTACTACCACTTGCGTACGTGGCAGACTTAAGATAAGACTACATTATCAACCATTGTACATGCTCTTACCAACCAGCCCTACCAAGAAACGACCACTCTACAAAGTGTCGTTATAGGCACGTTTCAACCGATGGGCCTGTTTGGATACATTTGTTTTCAATCTAACCCTGCCATCCAAACACCACTTTGGTTAGAGTTAGTTCAGGGTTAGAATCTAACCTCTGACTTAGAGTATCCAAACAGGGCCCATGTCGCCCATTAAGTCAACGCCTTCTATTCGACCGGGTGTTATGACTTGTGGGACCTACATGTCAGTCTGCACGAAAATCCCCGAGTGACCTCCTACCTCCGGCCCGTCCACCTAGTCATCCTCGGCCACGGGGCACAGCTACGGCCGCTGGCAGAAGGCGAGGTCAAAACTGCCAGCGGTGCGGAGCCCATCTTGCGACAGCCCAGATGCCAGCTCCGTCCGGCGCTCGCGGCCGCTAGCTAGCCAAGATAGCTCCGTCCACCTGCTTGTATGCAAGGTTTGCTAGCTAGATTGGCACGGCGACGCGACGGCTTTCTCGCGCGCGCCGCGTTAAGGCCAGCCATCTGGCTCGAGCGAAGGCCAGTGCGGCGGCTTGCTCGCTCGTGAGTCACGCTCGGGCCAGCCTGCCAACCCATATGGAGGCCAGCACGGCGTCCGACCCGTCCGGCGGAGCGGCGGCCAACTCGCTCATCACCGGCGCCACCGACGAACACGCATCAGTATTGTTTGAAGTAATGTTCAGGAAAAATAATGATTTGAGGGGGAATAACAGGATAGAAGGTCAGATGTGGGTCCCTCGTGTCAACGGTCAAACAAAATGTGTTGGTTTAAGTTGCCTCGTCAGCAGGGATGTGTGGGCCAACCCTGTCATAAATGGGTTTAAACTAACCTAATCGGTAGGTAGTAGTTTTTGGCGTGGATTAAGAAATTTTGGGTATGTTTTTGCTATTTTTGTACAATAGATTCTTCCTAGGGCTGGTTGAAAGTGGTAGTTTTTTGTTAAGTACTCTACATATTGTAAGTAGGAGTGAAAGTTAAGCTTTGGAACCCAATAAGCAAGGCTAGTTACATAGTGCCTATGTGTACATGATTGAAAGTAAATATCAACCATGAGTGACTAATATCTTGATGGAAAACTTGAAACTATGGAATACTAGGGAAAAAATTTGCATGGTTGGAAATACTAGCAATGTTCATGTGCGTTGCAACGAATCATAATTAGAATAATACTTATTCACAAACTTGATGCAAAACACTCTAATTTTGATATACATATATCACTAGAGATATATTATGTTTCAATTAGAATATATTCCTTGGGCTGTTTTGGTGAGGTCAGGGAGGGATGTGGTTGGTTTTAAGATACTAATTATGGGTTTTTCTGCAAATTGGTAGACAAGTGGGATGTTTTTTAGAAAAGGCAACAACTTACCTCACAGTCGTTAGATGTAGATCTAATGGTCACAAACGACGGATGGCAGACACACCATCATCACTAACTTAGTCTTCTGTAGGAGTACTGGCAAGATCTGTGCATTGCATGGTACATCAAGATGCATTTTTTATAAAAACACTCGTTGTGATTGACCCATGCGGGAGTAATCCCATGTGTAAAAACTAATGATATCTTGAGAAATAGGAGATAAGGTGAAGAGGAGTGGGGCGTGGTGGTGATTGGTGGTCGGACTGAGCGGAGGCATGGGGATTGATGACGCCGGCAGTGGCCACCAGGCCAGTTTGTTCCAGAGCCTTCCTTTCTTAATTGCTCAACAATGAGATTGTTGGAGATAAGGTTGAACGAGGGAATGCCTTGTTTGCAAATGTGGAGAGGGGTGCAGGTATCTTTTAGTTTAATTTCCATCAGTCAGATATAGATCGGATGGTCTATATTGCAAGATGGCACGCGTACCATCATCACCAACTCGGTTTTTTATAAGAGAAGAAATATAAGTATGGAGATACAAAAGTATTATCGATACTTGTTTCCGTAAACTAGCATCTACATTCTATTCAACTCCTCAACATGTGAGGCCTTAGCACAATGACTTCTCGGTTGTGTAAAATAAAGGTTTTCCCGTCGCCGATACCGAGGGGGTGACGGCGGCGCGCTTTTTGGCTTTCTCTAGTCCTAGTAGTCATACTAGGTGGTCTAAGCACATGTAGATTTATTATTTTTCACGTCTCGTGTTCGCCGTACTGCCACGACTGTTGATGAATAGGCGGTAAGTTATTCACGGGGAAACCCTTGTTGAGCGTGTTTGCGAGAGAGAGAGAGAGAGAGTGTGTGTGTGTGTGATATGTCTAGAGACTGAGGCAATGATAACATATTCTTTGTGTCTATGTGTGTGGTGGATAGAGAGAGACATGTACATGGGGATTTGTGTTGTGTAACATGGAGACACATGTACATAATTAGAGAGTGAGTGTGCGAGATACACATGCGGACATGGGGAGAGATGAGGATCCAGATTAATGGGTGTTTGTGCGTGTCTGTGTGTGTTTGTGCGCGCGTTTGTGTGTGAGAGGGAGTGTGTGTATGTGGAGTAGAGAGACCACTAATGATGTAAACCTAGTATAAGGGAAGGGGGAATGGTGTGACATATGTAGTAGCGGGATAGCATGGGTGCGGGCGAGGGGAGTAGACTGTTTGGAAGAGACATCGATTGTGTGTGGGAGAGGGGTGTGAGAGCGCGCGCGCACGAGAGAGAGAGAGAGAGAGAGAGAGAGAGAGAGAGAGAGAGATAGCGACGGAGAGAGAGAGAGGAAGAGAGGGGGCGAGAGAGGGGTGGTTTGTGTCCATAAATGGCGTAAAGATAGGGAGACAATGTTGATGTTGTTTGAAATTGGCCTATGTACGGAGACGCATGGGAAGCGAGTTATCGTGTGTGTGATAGGGACTTCATGAGAGATCTAGAATAGATGGTGTAGAGAACAATGTGCGAGATCGAGAACGATGATACATTAGGGAGCTATGGAAAAGAGTCACGACATATATGTATACAGGGAGGAGCTGGGGCAGGTCCGCATGTGGGAGAGATAGAAAGAGGAGAGTGGTGCACAAGGAGACAAAGTGTGCTTGTTTTGCAGTGGGGGTGGTGTGTGAGGTGAGTGTGAGAGAACCACATAACTAGGCAGATAGATGTTTGGGGGCGACGTTTTGTGTGTATGGGAAAGATACACTCTACATAGTGCGTGTGTTTGGGAAAGAGAGATGCCGGGAGACCTAGCTAGAGAGTGGGGGAAGAGATGTGTGCATGCCCAAGAGATAAAGTGATAGAGACCTATATTGGGGTCCGGACTTTAGAAGAGAGAGGGGTGTTAATGTGCTCGTGTGTTGGTGTTTGGGGGAGAGAACGACTTCTCTGTGTGTGGAGGCGACGAGGGGGGGGGGTTGCTTCAGATAAAGAGTGAGGTGTCTATATTTGAGGGACTTTAGCGTAATTGAGATATACATGGTCAATAGTGTGTGCACTCAAGGTTGATCAATTTGTTATACAGTTTGGACTATGAGATAACGATACTTTTGAACATGCGTGATATACTTTGATGTACCAGAATTACAAACCTAAGATTGGAATTTTGGAATTCGACTCCATCATTAGCTTTTGTAATTCATTTAAACGGAGGTACATTTTTAAGCCGGGATTTCGAGATTTCAAATTCATATATCAAACCTAGAGATATACACATACGAGCATGTTCAAACTTTATAATCATCCACTTTATTCATACACATACACATTTTTGCTTTTGTCATCATATTTAGGATAAACACATTTGGAATTTCATTTGAATTGGACCATATGATGGTATTTGCTTGTAGTAGCTCAATGATCCATATTTGAATTGAATGGACAATGTAAGTTTCTAGTTGGAGACATTTATTTTCAAAACTTGCACTTTTTGCGTGCAAAACAAACAAATTCCTGACCATGATATCATAGTCGGCCGTACAAGAGCAGAATATAATTTCAGGTGCCAAAAGCTTTCAAACTTCTCGCTCACATTGAAATATCTCGTGCTCGAAAGTTTAGCCCTGCGATATTCCTGTTTTACCCCTGCCACATGAACGGAAAAGGCTGCTTTGGTAACTCCATTATTTCCCCTCTTTGCCCCCAAAATTCTTCCCCAGAGCCCCTCCCCTTCCCCTCCCCGATCCCCCCAACCACGGCAAGCCGCCGAATCTAGTCCTTCGCCACAGCGGTGGACCTCACACCCTGACGGATCTACCTTCCGCACCTTGGAACCCCCAACTGCCAACTCACCACTTCACCAGAGCCGCTTCAGCGACTAGCTTGTACACCACTCCAGATCTCCTTGACCGCCATCATGGTCCACTGCACCGGATCTGCTTAACCGGCGCCCTCGTCCACCATAGTGTAGGCCCTTCACTGACTCCCTCGTCCGTCCCTTCCCTGGCCCTTCATACAAGCCCTCGTCCGCCGCAACAGATCCGCCTCACCGAAAGCACTGTACAACGCGCCCGCCGAAGCCTTCATCCACTGCACCGGACCCGCTCCACGGACGCCATATTCAACTCCACCAGCCCTGCTTTACCGATGCCTCAGCCTCATCAGGATATTTTGATCTATACTCCTTTGGTTTTTCCCTTTATCGTGCAACTGTTCACTTACCACAGATGAGCTTTCTTGTATGTCGACAGGCGCCGCAACCGTAGCACCAGAGCCGCTTCAGCGACGGCGACAGCCAGCCAAAACTCAACCGCAACACGAGCACCATCGACAATCCTTATCTATCAAGTATGCCAACGAGACCCATACGCCGCCGAGAATCGGGTGCTATTATCCAACGGCCGGCGCCTACGTTCACTTTCTTAGCATAAGCACCGCACCTTTGAATTTCTTCAGGGCATCATTCAGTTTTTCATGAGATGTGTTATTATGCTTTGCACCTGTAGGGCCATACTTCTGGCAGTGAACATGTTACATGTGCTAAATTACATACCAGTGCACATGTAGTTAATATGCTTTAGTTTTGTCCTAAGTATTACTGTACTTCCTAGATATCATTGCCTACTATTTTACTTCTTGCATGCTATATCTATGATAATGGTGTTGTTATGATGCCACCTGTTGGTTCCATCATATTGCTTCATGTTCTCTATGCTTAATTACACATCAGCAAACTAGCATGTGGTTTCGCTGGTTTTTGTTCGTTTTACCCTACATTTTCTAATGCTAGCTATTACATCACTGCTACGAGCCTCTGTTCATTACTTTTTTGTGTGTTCTTGATCTTCCCAAGATGCATGACTAATTTGATGCTTCTATTAATTATGGAGCTGCCAACCCCATCAAGCAAAATATTTGTTCTTTTGGGGTTGGCACCTCGAACAAGCATAAAAATAGAGGGAAGCAGATATATTCTCATGTATGCACACACCCTTCTTTCATTAGTTTAGATGAACCATTGATGATCAATTAGAACCAGTGCATGCGATTAAAATTATTTACCTAAATAGAGGGTGCGGAATAAACTACAACAAGTATATTTGCAACCACGGGATGCTGACGATATCTTCAAAGAACATTGCAACAGCAGCGAGGCTTCACAGCAACATATGGTAAGCTAGTGTGTTTTAGTACATGTGAAATGTAATGCGTGTGGACTGCTTTCTTGGCTTGTGCCCTCAACCTGTAATCCTACAGAATAACAAATAGTTCATTTGTATGCTTTGTTGTACTTCTTGACTCGAATGCTTGTTTGTTACTTGTTACGCTATACCTGAGTTGGCCAATATGTCAGCAGTGCATGTTGTACTATCGTAAAGAAATGCATGCCTAGTTCATTTGAGTCCTTAATTTTTCCTCTGAACTTCATCACAAGACTCTCTTCGTAGTTTATATGAGGCCACACTGTTAACTGCTTTCTCAGATTATTTCAAGTGCTTAGATGCCTTTGCAACTTAAATATAGCGGTGGTACACTCCCTTTCAACTAGGGATGTCAACTGGGTCCCGTTTAATCCCGATTAAAGTCCACTAGTGATATGATAGTTCAAAAGAGTTTTTTGTTTTTTGAGGAAAATGAACCAAGGAGCTAGCAAAAACTAACTAGATGGGACTGGCGGATGTCATTTATTTGCCACTTACATCCCTAGTTTCATCTTACCATTTTAATTTATTTTTGGCTGATGTTGCTTTGAACCATTTAAATATAGCTTGCCATGCTCGGCAATAATTCGTATGTCGTTTACCATGTAAGCTTACTGCCTGGATCATGCGATAACTATCTCTTACTTATGTCCAGCGGAAACCTTTCAGGATGTCATTCACACTAGGACACAATGTACAACCCCAGAATCTATTTGTGGAAGCAGTGCACCATCCATGTTACCAAATGGTAGCAGTTCAGAGGCAACACCGCCGGAGAGTAGTCTGAGCATAGATATTATAGTTCTTGAGGCTCTACTAGAGGCAGAAAGAGATGGTGTGGCTGCCATGAATGAGGTAATCCTGATCTTGAAGCTGGAAATTATGCAATTAGCTACACGCATTATGCAAGCAACCCAAGAATTGGAGGAAGTAAGAATGTTGCATTTGAAGACAGAGGAGGTCCTGCTGCTTCTGCTATTTGAAGCCCAGGGTAATCCCAGTTCTTCTTTAGATAGCAGTTGAAATTGTCATTAGATTATTGTACTTGCATGTTGTGTCATGTCTCTGAATGGATTATGTTGTAAGACCCCCTATGTTGTCCATGTGTTGTAATGATCCGAATTTTTTAGGCGAGGTAATCCTCAGTACTTGTATGATTGACATAAGGTGAACTGTTTTTCGTGTGAGCATATTGTATTGGATGAAATAACTGTTTGACTCAAAGTGTATCCAACCTACTGAATTCGAAGATCACGGAATTTCTAAATCATAATCATATATAAAGGTGGAATAAATCTTTGTTGTGGTTTTGAAGAAATAAATAACAAAACATAGAATTATCTGTGGATACTCGTAATAGATAAAAATTGGATTTGGGTTTAGTTGCCAGGGCCCAGGGCAAACGTGAATGCTAATTCTCCCAAGTTTTGAACAAAGTGGCTAAACACCCACTATCATTTGTGGGCTGCCCGAAGCAAGTGTTTGCGAGATGGAAATTACTATCTACCCCTGCCACTTGACATCCTTATCGACCGGATTTACACTACTATCGATAGGGGTAGACTAGTAACTTCAATCAGATATGACACGACGGCCTCTGAGCCCATTCAGACACGGTGGGCGCCCAACGTGGGCGGCAAAACACATTTGATTCAAGCTCGTCCGAAAGACATGTGTCTCTCCCTCCATTCCCCATTCATCCATGGTGGGCGGCAAAAAAAACTCTCCTCGTCCGAAATCGATGTAGGCTAATATTTTAAATAGGGGCAGATGTGTAACTTCCCTCAGACATGACACAGCCGCCCTACCTGTCAGCCATACACCGTGGGCGGCAAAACACCCTCTCCTCGCCCGAAATCGTTACCGGTAAATATTTGGGAGATGCGAGATTACCGTCCTATCCCCAACCGACATGATGCCCGAAATTTTGAACGGGGCATAAGTTCGTAACTTTCCCACATTTCAGACAAGCGCGTCCCAAAGTTTGAGATCCCCCCTCCCCCTCCATTTCCCCATTCATACACCATCGGCGCCACGACAACCTCCCCACTGCGGCCAGCCTCCTCCGTCCGCCACCCCATCCTCCACCTTGCCAAAGCCGCTACCCCTACCCCATCGTCCACTGCAAGAGATGGACATCTCTCATCCACGGCACCGGACCAGGATCCTTTCATCGCGTCATCTCGCTTCATCGGCGCTGTCGTCCACTTTGTCGTTGCCGCTCCTACGACCGCCTCGTCCACGGCAATAGGATTTATCCCCCAACCCGACCGTCTTCCATGTAAAGTCTTCTTCCCCGCCGCCGACAGCCATCGCACCCGCAGCACCCTCAACGTATCAGCAGGGGCCTACATGGCATCGCAAGAGAGGTGGTACTCTTCCATATGTGCTTAAGTTATTGATCTCACCTGGAAAATAGATCTTAAATTGTTTACTGTACTTTTCTTGTCTGTACCAAATCGTAGTGGCTAGTTGAATGCAAACATTGGTTGCGAAGTAGCTTTGTCCGGTTTGCACCTTCAGATCCGCCATGTCAAGGTCACTATACTCGTAAAGCTTATGGTTTCCCCCCTTTATATTCACTACCATCATCGTAGGTGCTTCCCTGCTTCGTGTCATGCTAGCACTGCTCCTCAAGACCTCAACACATCAAGCGAAACAACATGCCACTCATAATTCCAAAGCTTACGTGTTGAAATACAAATCTGATATGATGCTCATATTACTAAAACAGAGAACGTTTAATTTGTCACCTAATGTTCCTATATTCATTTCGAAAAGCATGTGCGCCACCCACTCGTCCATCTAGTTCCACTTTCCTGATTTTACTCTTGATGCTTAGGGTTTTCCCCTTTTATCTACTCTACTATGATCTCCATAGGTGCTTACTGTCATACTAGTATTACTCCACCCTTCAAGCTAAACAACACAACACTCAAAATTCCAAAGCTTAGTTGTTCAAATATGATTGTGATATGATACTGATATTAGTTAACAGACACATTTAATTGGTTAGCTAAAGGTCCCACCTGAGTTTCCAAATGCATGTCGCGACATATAGAGAGACAGCAGAATTGCATTTCTTTGTCACTTGTTGACTGTACTTTTTTGTTCATACCAAATCTTAGTTGTTATTTCAAAGCAAATATCGGTTGCTAACTACCCTTTGCGCAGTTTGCAGCTTCAGATCTGCCATCCCACTGCCACGGTCAACACTTGATATCTACCGTCTCTTCAACCTTTCGGGTGAAATTGTTGTAGACACGGTAAGTGTGAGAGTTTGAGCCATAACCGAGTAGGAAACCTTCATGAGATTTAGGAGAAATTTCGAACGGTGATGCTTATCAAGAATATAACACTTTGAGCCAAATACTCGAAAGTATCCAACTTGGGGTTTGTTACCGGTGAGAAGCTCATATGTCGTCTTGCCAAGAAGCATGTGAAGATATAGACGATTAGTTGCAAGACAAGCTGTCTGCTACCTCTTGAGCACTGCGTTGGTTTTCCCTTGAAGAGGAAAGGGTGGTGTAGCAAAGTAGCATAAGTATTTCCCTCAGTTTTTGAGAACCAAGGTATCAATCTAGTTTTCAGGACCCCGATTCCAAGTCACATCGATCTAGCCGGTAACACCTCATATCACATTGCGGCCTCACGCACGGTATCCCCACGGGTGTCGCCTTACCATGGCCCGGGACCGTTTGCGCCTTTTGGCTCACGTATATGATAGTGTCGCTAGCATCCATATGATGGAGAACCCGGGCCGACATGGCTAGTCGTGAACCCAAAGCGGCACAGACCTATGGAGATAGACATACATGAATCACATCGAGCATGTCGGTCATCAGCGAGTGAATCCGGGCTGTAGCACTGGGCTAACAGGACTCCGGGGAACCCGGGCTGTAGCAGGCTAGGCAGGACTCCGGATGTCACCGCGTGACATTTCCCCGAAGGGACAGACATAGGAACAAAGTGAAACACATGCCGGCCAGTCAAGTGTCCTGAGCAGTAGTGCTGGGCTAGCAGGACTCCGGTGAACCGGGCTGTAGCGGACTACTATGGCTCGAGGAACACTAGACTACACCCATAAGAAAGGCTGCCAAGGATAAACAACTAGATTGCCGGATCCCACACATACCAAGCATTTCAATCATACACACAATATGCTCGATATGTGCAAATACAACATGGCATCACAACAAAACTCTACAACTCAAGTACTTTATTTAAAGGCTCCAGAGAGCCATACATAACAAGTTCATACAGGTAGGGGTCACATGACCCGACACTCAAGTCATACAAGCATACAAGCACATGCGGAAGCAAATAGTCTGAGTACAGACACTAGAAAGAAAGAAGGCTTCTCGAAGCCTGTCTATCTACATAGGGCCCTCCGTGGCCAGGATCACCACCTGGGTGGCAAGTCACTCATCGACGTCGAGATCTACATAAAACCCATCGGAGGGGGCGGTGTTGTCGTCTAAAAATAGTAATTAAGCAAACATGAGTACAAAGGTACTCAACAAGTCTTACATCAGAACCTACTATACATGATCATTCTCAAGAAGGTGGTGGAGTTATTGCAGCAAGCCCGCTTTGACTCTTGGCCAAGCTATCCTACAGGACACCACTAGTAAAATAGTTTTCGCACACGAGTCCACTAATCACCAACACAATACTCCACCGGGGATCCTCCCTCGTCATCCTACGAGAGGGCCATCCTCGGTACTCACACTTATCTTGAGTCTTTTAGTAGTATCCATTAACTTGTCATGAACTGTATAGGCAACCAAGTAGTCCTTTACCGCGGACGTGGCTATTCGAATAGTTTTATACCCTGCAGGGGTGTACTTCATCACACATGTTTCCACCACTTAGCGTCTGCACACGACATGTGCTCGGCAGACTTCAAGCGAAAACCGACGTCGGTGTAGACCATGACCTAACTAACCGCACAAGTCTCTAGTCCTGGTTTATCGCCTATTCAGATTCCATCCGCAAGGAAATCCGGTCGGGGTGTCCTCAACGGCCCCAAATGATGTGTGCAGGGTTCCTGAGACACCAAACGGGCGACTCGGTACACTGTGCCACGGTGTATCTACCGCATCATAGCCCACCCCTAGGGTCAGTGCTACGCACGGCCGCCAACACATAACCTACAAACACCAGAAACTAGTTGCAACTCCTGGAAAGAGGACGAGAGGGGTCAGTAAGTCGAGGCGGGGTCATATTTCAGGGCCCAATGTGTGGTAGTAGCTGAATCTTAAATCACGCATACAGATCTCAGTTCTTATGGACGGCCTTAATGAAACAACCCACCATGTACTCCTACATGGCCTCTCATCGATACCTTTACCAAAACATGTTCAACACATCCCTCACATTATCGACATAATCATTTCACTCTAGCCCATCACCCAGATGAACCAGACCTGACACAACTCTAAGCATAGCAGGCAGAGCAAGGTAGGAAACACATTGTAACATCCCAAATTTTCAATTTGGAATGTTATACACTAGATCATATGCATATCATATTTTCTTGCATTTTGGTTGATCCTAGAAATTTCACGCAACTCAAGGACCCTCGGAGAGAGTTGGAGATTTCGTTATTTTCATATTTGAGAGTTTTTCTCGAATTTTGAAAATAGGATCATTTGATTTATTTATTTTATCTTCAATAATTTTTCCGGTGTCAGAATATATGAGAGAGGGAATAATATGACTTTCCCAAATTTAGGAAAAATGAAGATATAATAAATAGATCAATTTTGCTTTCCGGTGTTTATTTGCATTTTATTTGGATAGGGAAAAATGCGCGTTTTCAGAAATTGCATTTTAGGTCTGGAGAAAAGTTCATTTTGTTCGGCTCATTTTTAGGAGTCGGGGAAAATTTACTTTAGATTTTTCGGGGTTCGTTTAGATCCTTTTTTTTGTTTTTTTTTCTGCGCGAGGAAACTAAAAAATAAATAAATAAAAAAAATTGAGCAGCGCCTTGGGCCAAAGGCCCAAGCCAAGCCACCTACCGCCGTGCTCCCAGGCGCCAGGCGCCGAGCCAGGAGCCGGTCGGCCGCCGCCGCCTCTTGCTAGGACCGAATCCTTTTAGGATTCTAGGGCGCCCCCTTGTCCCCTTTTCCTTATTTCGTTTTCTTTAGTCCTACTCCGTTTATTTTCTAGATCTTTCCTACTCCTATTCTAATTCCTTGTCCTCTACCCCAAGTAAACCCCTCCCCTCCCCAATATAAATACCCAAGCACCCCCCCCTCTAAACACATCAAATCAAAGCTCTCCTCCACACCGCGCCTTACCGCCGCCGAGCCGCATCACACCGCGCCCTGCATCACCGCCGCCGCGCCGCCTCACCCGCGCCGCCACCCCACACCCCGCGCCGCCGCCGCACCTTACCGCCGCCGCGCCGCATCACACCGCGCCCTGCGTCACCCGCGCCGCCGCCCCACACCCGCGCCGCCGCCGCACCTTGCCCACGCCGCCGCCCTACGCCGACGCCGCCGGAGCCCCGTTCACCGGAGACCTCACCAAGGTTGCCCCGCGCTACATCTATTATTTTTCTCGGATCGTTTTCTTCTAATCATTCCGATTCTTTTCTTCTCTAAACCGTTCCGGTTTTCTAGATCGGTTTTTCGTTCGGTTTTTCTTCTCCGAAACCCTAGATCGGATTCGTTTTTTTCTCCGATTTAGTTGCTTTGGACCGTTCGTCCTAACGAACGTGATCACCGGATTCTTCTAGGTTAACGAACGTCCGTTCGTTTAACCGTTCTTCTTTTTCTTTTCGTCGGATTTATTCCGCGATCGCGATCTCAGATCCGATCTTCTTTCTAGTCTTTCTTTTCGCTCGTTTATCGGAATCAGGTGATTCAAGCGCCTGGAGTTTCGTCTCGAAACCGCCGTTCCGTCTAATCAACTTGAACAAGCTTTTGTTACAGTAAAATTTTGACCTAGATTCAACTTGCTAGAACCGAGTTGTTTTCTTCCGCCGTTTGTTTTTCGTTCTTTCTTGCAACCGGAGTTCTTAAGTTGAACTACCTGGTTCGTTCTCTTGTTCGAGTTTTACCTGTGCATTAGATGAGTACTTATTGTATGCTTGTTGTTTGTCTATGATAGATTACCCGGATTGCGCCGCTTGTTACTTCGAAACCCTAGGACTCGCGGATCATCAGCAAGGCAAGTAACACTTTGATCATACCTTTTCTACAACCCATGTTTTACTGCATTAGATCAATCCTCACACATTGCATGATTAGGATCTAATTAAATTGTGGGATGGGAAGTAGATGAGGTAGTACCTATTACCTGTATTATTATGAAACCTTTGGCAGTTACTTCTACGTTTACTTATTATGCCATGCTATGCTAGTAGACGTGGATTGGGTGAGTGATATCCATGACAGATGTGAGATTGATAATTTTAATGGTTTATCTAAGGTGGCAACTTAAACACACATCTGGGTGGATTGAGGCACCTGATGTCTATCAGGACTTGCCTGTTTTTTTTTGGACCGCCACCCAGGCTCAAAGGGATCATAAGATAATTCATGCTAGAAACTTCCGTGTGCAGCCACATGCCACTATGGGCTCTGGCATAGTTGACTAAGTTGTGCGAACTCTTACGGGGTGGACTAGCAGATGTAGGGGATGTAGGTGTACCGGTCTACCCCACATGTAAGGTGCTAGTGCTTCTGAAAGACTATGTCTCGGTCATCCGTCTCTCAAACACCATGTAGTGCGAGAAAACAAACGGAGGCGATCGAGTCATGTGGGGAAAAGTGCGCAACCTCTGCAGAGTAACAAACTAATCATGATTAGCCGTGTCCCCGGTTATGGACAACTTGAGTATCTAGTACTTGAATATCATTGTGAATCTCAACATGTTACTTCTAATTAATGTTATTGGGTTTTAATTACTTTTAATTGGGATTGAGAATGCTGTCAACCATTCTCAATGTTTCACAACCACCATGATAGTAAATAAAATTTATTCCTTTGCAGTAGGGAAAAATTGGCTTTACGCAAAAACTGTAACCATAGAGCTTTCCACCAGCCATATATGCATATAGTATAGCTGTTTCATTCCATTACTCTCTATGTGTTACTTTGCCAGCATATTCCATGTGCTGACCCGTTTTCGGGCTGCAACGTTAATGTTGCAGACTTTTCAGACGACGATTGAGGTGCGTTTAGGTCGTGGCCCTATACTCAGTGATGCCGCTGGAATTGATGGACCCATTTATCTTCCAAGTCTTCCGCTGTTATCTTTAAAATATGGCCTTAAGTCATATTTATTGTAATAAGTTCTTTTTGAGCCATCGATGTAATAAGTGTGTGATTGCAACTCTTCTATAAAACCTCGATGTACTGTGTGGTGTCAGCATTACTGATCCAGGGATGACACCGTAGCACAGTAGACGTGATCCATTCGGGTCAGGTCGCTACACACATACATGGCTCAATCAACTCCTACACATGCTAGTGGGTTTCATCTAGTTACTGTGGCAATGACAGGTCATGTAGAGGATAAGGGTTCAACTACCGTAGCACACAGCAGTTTGAAATGTTGTAGTAAATGAGAGCAGAGGCGAGAACATGGGATTGTATCGAGATGATCAATGGGGTCGCTTGCCTGATGTAGTGGTAGTAGGGTACTGCCCTTCAGACAGATATTCGGGGTTATCCTCGAAGGCAGAACCTACCACGAAAGACACACCGAACATAATCAAAACATGACAATATGCAACAATATGATGCATTCTATGACATGGCAAAATGAATGTGTCTTGGCCTAATGCAAGCTAAAACAGAAAGGAATGAACCCATTTGAATCAAAGATTCAAATGTTAGTTCATTTAACATAGCCATATTAGTGCATTATCTTATTTTGCTTAAACAGCAAGGTTAACTTGTTTTGTCATGCATGAAACCATTACCAATGGATAGATTGAATTTTTCTGATCAAACTTCATATATAAATCTTTTCATTTGGAGTTACAGATTAATTTCTATGATTTTTTAAAGTTTGCAACAATTTCTGGAATTCTCTATATAAAAATAAATCCAGAAATTAGTTATTGCGTCAGCAGTGGGTCAGGGTGACGTCAGTGGTCAACGGGGACGTCCAGGTCAACCTGACTAGTGGGTCCCGCGTGTCAGCAGTTATTTAAACTAACTAAATTTAGTTAAAACTAATCTGGGTTAATTAGCAGAGGGGGCCCACTTGTCATAGACTCAGGGGAGTCAACCTGGGCCCACCCAGTCAAGGTCAACGGGTCAAACCCGCCGGCGTTAAGCCGCCGGCGAGGACAGATGCGGCGGAGGGCGTCGGGATTCCTCCTCCGGCGACCAAATGGCCGGCGGAGGGCATCTACGTGTTGCTGGTGAACTCGCGCGCCGAGTGGAGCAAGCGTGTGTGCGGGGGTGGACGGAGATGACGCTGGTGTCGAGCCAGGCGAAGGCCGGAGTTCGGGCGTGCACGGAAACGGCGTTATGAGGCACGGCAGGGGGCACAGAGGGGTGCTACGGCCTCCTGGGGGTGCAGTGAGTGTGTTGGACACGGTGGTGTGGCCGGTGGTTGGCCGGAGACACGTCGGTGACGAGCTCGGTGGTGGCGCGTGCGGTGAAGCTTCGTGTAGTTGCTACGGTGCACGAGAAAGCAAACGTAGAGGATGGGGAGGTAGCTGAGCTCACGGCGGTCACGTAGGAATGGACGGCGTGGTCGGGGACGAGCTGATGTGGTGGCGACGACGAAGAGGATCTCCGGCGATGGTGGAGTCGGGCGAGGTTGTTGCAGAGGCTGCAGGGCAAGCGAGCGCTCGGGGCTCGGCTTGCTCGAAGGAGTGGAGGGCGGCGGAGCTTCTGGACACGGTGGCTCGGCGCGGGGACGATGGAGGGTGCGACTACAGCGGCGGTGCGGTGGCAGATGCGTCGGCCATAGTGCAGGAGAGCGAGGGAGAGAGGCAGGGGGCGAGTGAGGTGTCCACGAGGTCGGGGTGGCGACGTGGAGCCTATCCAGCGTCCAGGCGCGCAAAGCGGCAAGCTGCTGGCGCCGTGGCGAGCTCGCGCTTGCCGGCGTCAGCTCTCTGCCTGCCTAGCGGGGATGAAGCAGCTGGCTGGCATGGGCCAGCACAGCGCTGGGCCGCCAGGTGGGCCGGCTGATGGGCTGCGGCCAGGTAAGTTCTCTCCCTCTCTTTTAATTTATGTTTTCTATTTTTCTGTAGGTTTGTGGCTTTATTAAAAATAGTTAGGCACTTCTAAAAATCCTGAAAATAATCAGAGGCTCTGTTTAGAATATTTCCAACAGCCCACACTTATCTTCAGAATTATTTGAGCATTTAAAATATTTACTAGCATTCAAATGCCCAAATGCAAATTACATATGATTTAATTCAATGACCTTCTGTTGACCTAGAAAAATGTGCACCAATTTTGCCAGAGGTTCTAACCCAAGACAAAGAGAGTGAACTTTTTAGAAGGGCATTTCAGGTTCATTGAAAATATTTTTAGTAAACCTTAGTTGATTCCAGAGGGGGTGCTGGGGGTTCTGTCTTCCCCAATTCAAGTTTTTGATGAAATGTAGACATGATGCAACACTCTAATGCATGACTAGCTAGGATGTGACAACTCACCCCCACTCAAATGAATCTCGTCCCGAGATTTAGAATCCGTCGGGAAGAAGGTGGGGTACTCGAGTCGAAGACGATCCTCCCTTTAACAAGTGGCTTCTTGCTCGGAAGGGTGTGACCATTGAACCTTGAGAAACTTGATATTATGTCGTCGAGTGGTACGCTTGGCTTGATCAAGGATACGAACGAGATATTCCCGATATGAGAGGTTATCTTGTAGATCAAGCATTTCGTGGTCCACTCCACGGATAGGATCCACGAAGCAACGCCTGAGTTGAGAAACGTGGAAGACATCGTGAACTCTGGAAAGATGCGAAGGTAGTTCCAATTGGTAGGCAACTTCTCCTCATTTGGCAAGAATGCGAAAGGGTCCAATGTAACGAGGAGCCAACTTGCCCTTGATACCGAATCGATGGGTTCCCTTTAAAGGTGTAACCCGAAGGTAAGCCTTCTCGCCAACTTCATAAGACATAGGCTTACGCTTGCGGTCATATTGACTCTTTTGGCGAGATTGGGCTGTTTTCAATTTCTCACGAATAATGCGAACCTGCTCTTCTGCTTCCTGGATCATATCCGGGCCAAAGAGTTGTCTTTCCCCGGTTTCTGACCAGTTAAGAGGCGTTCGACATTTTCGTCCATAGAGAACTTCGAAAGGAGCTTTGCCCAAGCTAGCTTGATAACTATTGTTATAAGCAAACTCCGCGAATGGAAGGCATTTCTCCCAACACATTCCGAATGAGATGGCAGAAGCTTGGAGCATATCTTCCAGAATTTGATTGACTCGCTCTACTTGACCACTTGATTGAGGATGGAAGGTGGTGCAAAAAGAGAGATGAGTTCCCATAGCATTTTGGAAACTTTCCCAAAATCGAGAGGTGAAGAGACTCCCACGATCTGAGTTAATTTCCAATGGGACACCATGAAGAGACACTATTCGGGAGATGTACAAATCAGCTAGCTGGCTAGCGGTGATACTCTCATGTACAGGTAGGAAATGGGTTACTTTGGAAAGACGGTCGATCACGACGAAGATGGCATTATTCCTCCTCTTGGTCCTGGGAAACCCAGTAATGAAATCCATACTGATTTTATCCCATTTCCACTCAGGAATAGCCAAAGGTTGAAGGGTGCCAGCAGGCCGTTGATGCTCTGCTTTAACACGACGACAGACGTCGCAGCCAGCAATGTATTGAGCAATTTCTCTCTTCATCCTAGTCCACCAAAACCTCTGGCGTAGGTCTTGATACATTTTGGTACTACCGGGATGAATGGTGAGAGGGGATTCATGAGCTTCCTTAAGAATCAACTGGCGTAAATGTTGTTTCTTGGGAACCACCAAGCGGTTCTCGAAGAAGACAACACCTCACTCATCCATGGAAAAACATTTAGCAACTCCACTAGTGATGTTTTCCTTAATCCGGGATATGCCCTTATCACGTTTCTGGGCAGTTATGATTTGATCCGTAAGGTTAGGCTTTGCCACCAGGGTGGATAGGAATCCTCGAGGAACAATGTAAAGATTAAGCTTACGAAATTCCTCATGGAGAAGTGGTTGACTTTGTTGTAACATCAGGTTGTTACAATAAGATTTACGACTTAGCGCATCAGCCATGACATTGGCTTTGCCCGGGGTGTAAGTTATTCCTAAGTCGTAATCCGAGATCAACTCGACCCAACGTCATTGCCTAAGATTCAAATCCGGTTGGGTGAAGATATATTTCAAACTTTGGTGATCGGTGAAGATCTTGCAACGATTACCGAGGACGTAATGTCGCCAAGTTTTAAGTGCATGGACTACAGCTACAAGCTCTAGATCATGTGTGGGATAATTTTCCTCATGTGGGTGTAATTGCCGTGAAGCATAGGCAATTACCTGACGATCTTGCATGAGTATGCAACCTAGTCCTTGTCGCGAGGCGTCGCAATAGATAATAAAGTCCTTGGAGAAATCTGGTGGTACCAGTACGGGAGCAGATGTCAGGCGTCTTTTCAATTCCAGAAAGCTGAACTCGCACTGTGGGGTCCACTCGAACTTTTTATCTTTCTTGAGGAGTTTAGTTAGAGGTTTAGCAACCTTGGAGAAATTCTCGACGAAGCAGCGACAATAGCTCGCTAAGCCAAGGAAGCTCCGAACTTGCTTGACCGTCTCAGGTGGAGTCCAATCAAGGACGGCTTGAACTCGCTCGGGATTGACAGCAATACCCTTACCAGGGATTACATGGCCTAGATAGGTCACTTCTGGCAACCAAAATTCACACTTGGAGAATTTGGCATAAAGGCGATGCTCTCGAAGTTTCGTCAATACCAGCCTTAGATGTGCGGCATGTTCCTCTTCATTCTTGCAGTAGATGAGTATGTCATCGAGGTATACTATGACGAATTTATCCAAATACTCCCTGAAGACCGAGTTCATTAACCGAGAGAAGGTGGCTGGGGCATTGGTTAGACCGAAGGACATAACGGTGTACTCGTATTGGCCATAACGAGTAACAAAGGCCGTTTTGGGAATGTCCCTGTTTCTAATTTTGATTTGATGGTAGCCCAACCTCAAATCCATCTTGGAAAAGACTGAGGATCCAGGGAGCTGGTCATACAGATCGTTGATCCTGGGAAGCAGATACTTGTTCTTGATAGTGACCAAGTTGACAGGTCGGTAATCTACAACCATCCGATCCGTTCCATCCTTCTTTTTGACGAAGACGATGGGGCAAGCCCAAGGAGAGGAACTAGGACGGATGAAACCCTTTTTCAAGGACTCATCGAGTTGGTTCTTAAGCTCGGCTAGTTCTAAGGGTGCCATCTTATAGGGTCTTCTAGAAATTGGAACGGTTCCTGGAACAAGGTCTATCACAAACTCGACATCCCTGTTAGGTGGAACACCTGGCAGTTCTTCTGGAAAGACATCCGGAAAGTCCTGGACTATCGGAATATCTTCAAGGTCTGGAAGGGGGTTGGCATTTAGTGAGTAAAGCTGGCGCTTGGCCACTCGAGTTAAGACATTGACTGTCTTTCCTGATGGGTGAGTAAGTTGAACGGTTCTAGTGGCACAATCAATCTTAGCGTAATGAGCTGACATCCAGTCCATACCCAAGATGATGTTTATGTCTGAGGACTTGAGAGCTATTAAGGATGCAAGGAAGACAAGTCTATCGACAAGAATTTCGTTCCCATGGCTTACTCTAGAAGTTTGCCATTTGGAACCCGGAGTTTGAATTACCATGGAAATGGGCATGTCACAGAATGTTGTGTTATGCAATCGAGCATAGCTCTCAGATATGAATGAGTGAGATGCTCCATATCGAAAAGAACAGATGCCGGATGGCAATTAACAAGGAGCGTACCAAGGACGACGTTAGGATCCTCATGAGCCTCCTCGGCTGAGACATAGTTGACATGGCCACGTGCAATGGTGACCGGCTTGGCGTAGAATGCCTTTCCTGCTGGCTTACCACGACCAACGGACTTTCCAAAATGATTGGGGTTGTTTTTCTGGGGACACTCTCGACTATAGTGACCCGGCTCTCCACACTTGAAACATGTCACAACATTGGGGCGTGGAGCAGCATTAGCAGCGAGGCCACCATAAGGCTTGGGCGGTGCAAACTGCTGGTTGGGACGAGGCGCCTCAAAGGATGGCCTCGGAATGAACATGGGTGGCAGTGCCGTGCTTGGAATCCACACCCGGCGCTTCTGAGATCCAGAGCCGGATGAAGAGCCAAAATCACGAGAGTGCTTGCGTGAAGCGTCATAGTCAGACTGGCCTGTCTTAGCACTGATGGCTTTATTGACCAACTTCTGAAAGGAGGTGCACTCGTGCAGACGAAGATCGCGGCGAAGCTCAGGGCTAAGTCCCTTGCGGAACCTTGCCTGCTTCTTAGCGTCGGTGGATACCTCTTTAGGAGCATATCGTGCCAGATTCCCAAATTCACGACTATATGCATTCACAGTCAGTCTTCCTTGGGCGAAATTGCAGAACTCTTCCCTCTTGCGATCTATGAGACCTTCCGGGATGTGATGCTCATGGAAAGCCTCACTGAATTCAGCCCAAGTAGTGATTTGGCCGACCGGGCGCATAGCTTCAAAATTTTCCCACCAAAGGCTAGCAGGGCCTTCGAGGTGATAGGCAGCATAAGTAACCTTATCAGCTTCGGCTACGTTGGCAGAACGTAGCTTGTGGGTGATGCTGCGAAGCCAGTCATCCGCGTCGAGGGGCTCGACGGAATGGTTAAACTTTGGTGGGTACAACTTGATGAAGTCATTGATTGACACCAAGTCATTTCGCTGATGGCGTGCAGTGTTCTACTAAATCCGCTCCAGCAAGCGGTTAGTCTCACGCTTGTTTCTTTCCGCCTCCAGCATCACTTCGGCCAGAGAAGGCGGGTGAGGCGGATTTTCACCCCTAACTGCACTGGCTTCCCCCTGCTCCGGGGCAGCAGGGTTGCTGCGGGTGTTGACCATCCTAGGAGAAAACAAGACAACGGTTTAGATAAGGATGGCACAACTTAGCAAGGAAGTGCAGAATTTAATGGATAACACGAAATGCAGAGATGTTCATCTGTATGACATGGTAATATAGAACTACCATATATATACCAACGGTCATACACACCATACATAGTTTAGTACAAGCCCAGGCTACAGTACAACTATGATGAAAGACGTTACATCTCATCGGAGGCATTCCAAGCTCCTATACATTATTTTTCTACACCTTCGGAATTGATTACACACTAAGTCGTATTCCACAAGTCACGCAGGACAGTGGAGATACAACTATTACAATACTAGTGACACTACTACTAACTCAGGCAGCTCCGTAGTAGTCCTCATAGAAGTCACCTCCATAGCCTGGAAGTTCAACCTGATCATCCGAGAACAGACGGTCCTGAGGAGCTTGTGGACCATAGGGGCTAGGATGAGGTCTTGGACCAACAAACGGTGGCCTACGGGGACCACGGGGTGGGGTAATGCCTCCCACATCACGCCAATCCACCATGTCTGGTAGAGCCGATCTCACAGGATACAGATCCCTTGTATCCATACATCCAGGTTGCACAGCAGGTGCAAACCGAGTCAAAGTGGCCCAATGATCAGCACGGGTGTTGAAAAGCTCCAGTCTCAAGGCCTAATTCTCTCGGTCCTTATCCTCAAGCATCTTGGCAGTGGTGCGAGTTAGTGAGTCCTCACGTGTGGAGTCAGCATAGATAGCCTGGAGATACCCTTGCGCTCCCGGGAGTGAAGCTGGCATATAACGGAAGTCGGTGTTCCGAAGCAGGCCAGTCCGGACTCGCATGATGGTCATCATGGAATAGGCAGCATCCTGCACAGCCATCTCAACAGTAACCCCGAGTCCATAGGAACAGTGGAGGGGCTCGGTAGATCTAGGATAAGAAGGAAATATCCTGACGGTGCAGAAATATTGGCTTTGATTAAAGTCTCGGAATTGCTCTTCGACAGTGTATTCGGGATACCAACGGTAACCCGTCTCGATCATTACCCAGACTAACATAGCAGTATGACCGGGCACATCGAGGCACCGGGTCAGGCGAACCACTTGGTTTTGAGCACGAGTGGCCATCTGAAAGCACAACCACAATGCAAAGACATTAGAATTTCTAGGGAAAATTGGACAACATAACGGCAGTAAATGCTAAGAAAAAGATTTGAGACATCCACAACAGTTTGCAATACCACTCAACAACATCATATCAGGGTTCTGATGCAACTGGCAACATACTAAAAGTAGTAGAAACTGTACTGAGGCTTGTAACAACAATCATATAACCTACTACGGATTAGTAACACAAGAACCTGACAGAAGAAGAGAGCCTAGTCCTTAACCCACGTAGAAAGAGAAGAGAATGACATAGATCAGAGGGCATAAGCTAAAGGAGTAAAAGAGCCTTACGTTCCCTCCCACAATCAATTCCCCTACATATAACTAAAGCATTTCTAGACTCGACATCGACCAGTTTGGCTCAACAAACCTACAGGCAGTCCGGCTCTGATGCCAATGCTGTCAGGACCCCGAGTCCAAGTCACATCGATCTAGCCGGTAACACCTCATATCACACTGCGGCCTCATGCACGGTATCCCCACGGGTGTCACCTTATCATGGCCCAGGACCGTTTGCGCCTTTTGGCTCACGTATATGATAGTATCGCTAGCATCCATATGACGGAGAACCCGGGCCGACATGGCTAGTCGTGAACCCAAAGCGGCACAGACCTATGGAGACAGACATACATGAATCACATCGAGCATGTCGGTCATCAGCAAGTGAATCCGGGCTGTAGCACTGGGCTAACAGGACTCCGGGGAACCCGGGCTGTAGCAGGCTAGGCAGGACTCCGGATTTCACCGCGTGACATTTCCCCGAAGGGACAGACATAGGAACGAAGTGAAACACATGTCGGCCAGTCAAGTGTCCTGAGCAGTAGTGCTGGGCTAGCAGGACTCCGGTGAACCGGGCTGTAGCGGACTACTATGGCTCAAGGAACACTAGACTACATTTCCCCATAAGAAAGACTACCAAGGATAAACAACTAGATTGTCGGATCCCACACATACCAAGCATTTCAATCATACACACAATATGCTCGATATGTGCAAATACAACATGGCATCACAACAAAACTCTACAACTCAAGTACTTTATTTAAAGGCTCCAGAGAGCCATACATAACAAGTTCATACAGGTAGGGGTCACATGACCCGACACTCAAGTCATACAAGCATACAAGCACATGCGGAAGCAAATAGTCTGAGTACAGACACTAGAAAGAAAGAAGGCTTCTCGAAGCCTGTCTATCTACATAGGGCCCTCCGTGGCCAGGATCACCACCTGGGTGGCAAGTCACTCATCGACGTCGAGATCTACATAAAACCCATCGGAGGGGGCGGTGTTGTCGTCTGAAAACAGTAATTAAGCAAACATGAGTACAAAGGTACTCAGCAAGTCTTACATCAGAACCTACTAAACATGCTCATTCTCAAGAAGGTGGTGGAGTTATTGCAGCAAGCCAGCTTTGACTCTTGGCTAAGCTATCCTACGGGACACCACTAGTAAAATAGTTTTCGCACATGAGTCCACTAATCACCAACACAATACTCCACCGGGGATCCTCCCTCGTCATCCTACGAGAGGGCCATCCTCGGTACTCACACTTATCTTGAGTCTTTTAGTAGTATCCATTAACTTGTCATGAACTATATAGGCAACCAAGTAGTCCTTTACCGCAGACGCGGCTATTCGAATAGTTTTATACCCTGCAGGGGTGTACTTCATCACACATGTTTCCACCACTTAGCGTCTGCACACGACATGTGCTCAGCAGACTTCAAGCGAAAACCGACGTGGGTGTAGACCACGACCTGACTAACCGCACAAGTCTCTAGTCCAGGTTTATCGCCTATTCAGGTTCCATCCGCAAGGAAATCTGGCTGGGGTGTCCTCAACGGCCCCAAACAATGTGTGCAGGGTTCCCGAGACACCAAACAGGCAACTCGGTACACCGTGCCACGGTGTATCTACCGCATCATAGCCCACCCCTAGGGTTAGCGCTACGCACGGCCGCCAACACATAACCTACAAACACCAAAAACTAGTTGCAACTCCTGGACAGAGGACGAGAGGGTTCAGTAAGTCGAGCGGGGTCATATTTCAGGGCCCAATGCATGGTAGTAGCTGAATCTTAAATCACACATACAGATCTCAGTTCTTAGGGACGGCCTCAATGAAACAACCCACCATGTACTCCTACATGGCCTCTCATCGATACCTTTACCAAAACATGTTCAACACATCCCTCACATTACCGGCATAAGCATTTCACTCTGGCCCATCACCCAGATGAACCAGACCTGACACAACTCTAAGCATAGCAGGCATAGCAAGGTAGGAAACACATACATGGCTCAATCAACTCCTACACATGCTAGTGGGTTTCATCTAGTTACTGTGGCAATGACAGGTCATGCAGAGGATAAGGGTTCAACTACCGTAGCACACAGCAGTTTGAAACATTGTTGTATTAGTGCAGTAAATGAGAGCAGAGGCGAGAACATGGGATTGCATCGATATGATCAATGGGGTTGCTTGCCTGATGTAGTGGTAGTAGGGTACTGCCCTTCAGACGGATATTCGCGGTTATCCTCGGAGGCAGAACCTACCACGAAAGACACACCGAACATAATCAAAACATGACAATATGCAAAAATATGATGCATGCTATGACATGGCAAAATGAATGTGTCTTGGCCTAATGCAAGCTAAAACAGAAAGGAATGAACCCATTTGAATCAAAGATTCAAATGTTAGTTCATTTAACATAGCCATATTAGTGCATTATCTTATTTTGCTTAAACAGCAATGTTAACTTGTTTTGTCATGCATGAAACCATTACCAATGGATAGACTGAATTTTTCTGATCAAAATTCATATATAAATCTTTTCATTTGGAGTTATAGATTAATTTCTATGATTATTTAAAGTTTGCAACAATTTCTGGAATTCTCTATATAAAAATAAATCCAAAAATTAGTTATTGCGTCAGCAGTGCGTCAGGGTGACGTCAGTGGTCAACGGGGACGTCCAGGTCATCCTGACTAGTGGGTCCCGCATGTCAGCAGTTACTTAAACTAACTAAATTTAGTTAAAATTAATCTGGGTTAATTAGCAGAGGGGGCCCACTTGTCATAGACTCAGGGGAGTCAACCTAGGCCCACCCAGTCAAGGTCAACGGGTCAAACCCGCCGGCGTTAAGCCGCCGGCGAGGACAGACGCGGCGGAGGGCGTCGAGATTCCTCCTCCGGTGACCAAATGGCCGGCGGAGGGCATCTATGTGTTGCTGGTGAACTCGCGCGCCGAGTGGAGCAAGCGGTGTGTGCGGGGGTGGCCGGAGATGAAGCCAGCATCGAGCCAGGCGGAGGCCGGAGTTCGGGCGTGCACGGAAACGGCGTTATGAGGCACGGCAGGGGGCGCAGAGGGGTGCTACGGCCTCCTGGGGGTGAAGTGAGTGTGTTGGACACGGTGGTGTGGCCGGTGGTTGGCCGAAGACACGTCGGCGACGAGATCGGTGGTGGCGCATGCGGTGAAGCTTCGTGCAGTTTCTACGGTGCACGAGAAAGCAAACGGAGAGGATGGGGAGGTAGCTGAGCTCACGACGGTCACATAGGAATGGACGGCGCGGTCGGGGATGAGCTGATGCGGTGGCGACGACGAAGAGGATCTCCGGCGATGGCGGAGTCGGGCGAGGTTGTTGCAGAGGCTGCGGGGCAAGCGAGCGCTCGGGGCTCGGCTTGCTCGAAGGAGTGGAGGGCGGCGGAGCTTCTAGACACGGTGGCTCGACGCGGGGACGACGGAGGGCGCGACTACGGCGGCGGTGTGGCGGCAGGTGTGTCGGCCATGGTGCGGGAGAGCGAGGGAGAGAGGCAGGGGGGCGAGTGAGGTGAACACGAGGTCGGGGCGGCGACGTGGAGCCTATCCAGCGTCCAGGCGCGCGAAGCGGCAAGCTGCTGGCGCCGTGGCGAGCTCACGCTCGCCGGCGTCAACTCTCTGCCTGCCTGGCGGGGACGAAGCAGCTGGCTGGCATGGGCCAGCACAGCGCTGGGCCGCCAGGTGGGCCGGCTGATGGGCTGCGGCGAGGTAAGTTCTCTCCCTCTCTTTTAATTTATGTTTTCTATTTTTCTGTAGGTTTGTGGCTTTATTAAAAATAGCTAGGCACTTCTAAAAATCCTGAAAATAATCAGAGGCTCCGTTTAGAATATTTCCAACAGCCCACACTTATCTTCAGAATTATTTGAGCATTTAAAATATTTACTAGCATTCAAATGCCCAAATGAAAATTTCATATGATTTAATTCAATGACCTTCTGTTGACCTAGAAAAATGTGCACCAATTATGCCAGAGGTTCTAACCCAAGACAAAGAGAGTGAACTTTTTAGAAGGGCATTTCAGGTTCATTGAAAATATTTTTAGTAAACCTTAGTTGATTCCAGAGGGGGTGCTTGGGGTTCTGTCTTCCCCAATTCAAGTTTCTGATGAAAGGTAGACATGATGCAACACTCTAATGCATGACTAGCTAGGATGTGACACTAGTAGGAGACTACGTGCAAGTGCCTCGTACCTACACAAACAAATAAGAACCTCGCAACCAACGCGATAAAGGGGTTGTCAATCCCTTCACGATCACTTACGAGAGTGAGATCTGGTAGAGATAGTAACAGTAAGATAAATATTTTTCGTATTTTTATGATATATATTGAATGTAAAGATTGCAAAATAAAATAGATTGGAAACTTATATGATAAAAGATAGACCCGGGGGACATAGGTTTCACTAGTGGCTTCTTTCAAGATAGCATAAGTATTACGGTGGGTGAACAAATTACTGTCGAGCAATTGATAAAAAAGTGAATGATTATGAGAATATCTAGGCATGACCATGTATATAGGCATCACGTCCGCCACAAGTAGACCGAAATGATTCTACATCTACTACTATTACTACACACATCGACTGCTATCCAGTATGCATCTAGAGTATTAATTTCATATGAACAGAGTAATGCATTAGGCAAGATGACATGATGTAGAGGGATAAACTCAATCAATATGATATAAACCCCATCTTTTTATCCTCGATGGCAACAATACAATATGTGCCTTGTTGCCCCTGCTGTCACTGGGAAAGGACACCGCAAGATTGAACCCAAAGCTAAGCACTTCTCCCATTGCAAGAAATATCAATCTAGTAGGCCAAACCAAACTGATAATTCGAAGAGACTTGCAAAGATAACCAATCATACATAAAAGATTTCAGAGAAGAATCAAATATTGTTCATAGATAATCTTAATCATAAACCCACAATTCATCGGATCTCGGCAAACACACTGCAAAAAGAGTTACATCAAATAGATCTCCAAGAAGATCAAGGAGAACATTGTATTGAGATCCAAAGAGAGAGAAGAAGCCATCTAGCTAATAACTATGGAGCTGAAGGTCTGAGGTAAACTACTCACACATCATCGGAGAGGCTATGGTCTTGATGTAGAAGCCCTCCGTGATCGATGCCCCCTCCGGTGGAGCTCCGGAAAAGGCCCCAAGATGGGATCTCCTGGGTACAAAAGGTTGCGGCGGTGGAAATAGGGTTTCGTGGTGCTCCTGGATGTTTTCGGGGTATGTGGACATATATAGGAGGAAGAAGTAGGTCGCTGGAGCCACGAGGGGCCCACGAGGGTGGATGGCGCGCCCAGGGGTAGGCGCGCCCCCCTGCCTCGTGGCCTCCTCGTAGGTTGCTTGACGTCCACTCCAAGTCCCCTGGATCACGTTTGTTCCAAAAATAACTCTCCCGAAGGTTTCATTCCGTTTGGATTCCGTTTGATATTCCTTCTCTACGAAACACTGAAATGGGCAAAAAAACAGCAATTTGCACTGGGCCTTGGGTTAGTAAGGTAGTCCGAAAAATAATATAAAAGTGTATAAATAAGCCCATTAACATCCAAAACAGATAATATAATAGCATGGAACAATCAAAAATTATAGATACGTTGGAGACGTATCAAGCATCCCCATGCTTAATTCTGCTCGTCCTCGAGTAGGTAAATGATAAAAACAGAATTTTTGATGTGGAATGCTACCTAGCATAATTCTCAATGTAACTTTCTTTATTGTGGCATGAATGTTCAGATCCGAAAGATTCAAGACAAAAGTTTAATATTGACATAAAAATAATAATACTTCAAGCATACTAACAAAGCAATTATGTTTTCTCAAAATAACATGGCCAAAGAAAGTTATCCCTACAAAATCATATAGTCTGGATATGCTCCATCTTCATCACACAAAGTATTTAAATCATGCACAACCCCGATGACAAGCCAAGCAATTGCTTCATACTTTTGATGTTCTCAAACTTTTTCAATCTTCACGCAATACACGAGCGTGAGCCATGGACATAGCACTATATGTGGAATAGAATGGTGGTTGTGGAGAAGACAAAAAGGAGAAGACAGTCTCACATCAACTAGGCGTATCAATGGGCTATGGAGATGCCCATCAATAGATATCAATGTGAGTGAGTAGGATTTCCATGCAAAGGATGCACTAGAGCTATAAGTGTACGAAAGCTCAAAAAGAAACTAAGTGGGTGTGCATCCAACTCGCTTGCTCACGAAGACCTAGGGCATTTTGAGGAAGCCCGTCATTGGAATATACAAGCCAAGTTCTATAATGTAAAATTCCCACTAGTATATGAAAGTGACAACATAGGAGACTCTCTGTCATGAATATCATGGTGCTACTTTGAAGCACAAGTGCGGTAAAAGGATAGTAACATTGTCCCTTCTCTCTTTTTCTCTCATTTTTTTATTATTTTTATTTTTTATGTGGGCCTTCTTCTTCCTTTTTATGGCCTCTTTTCTCTATTTTTTTATTTTTATTTTTCGCCCAAAGTCTCATCCCGACTTGTGGGGGAATCATAGTCTCCATCATCCTTTCCTCACTTGGGACAATCCTCTAATAACGATGATCATCACACTTCTATTTACTTACAACTCAAAGATTACAACTCAATACTTAGAACAAAATATGACCCTATGGCAATGCCTCTGGCGGTGTACCGGGATGTGCAATGACTCATGAGTAACATGTATGAAAGAATTATGAACGGTGGCTTTGCCACAAATACGATGTCAACTACATGATCATGCAAAGCAATATGACAATGATGAAGTGTGTCATAATAACGGAACGGTGCAAAGTTGCATGACAATATATCCCGGAATGGCTATGGAAATGCCATAATAGGTAGGTATGGTGGCTATTTTGAGGAAGGTATATGGTGGGTTTATGGCACCGACGAAAGTTGCACGGTACTAGAGAGGCTAGCAATGGTGGAAGGGTGAGAGTGCGTATAATCCATGGACTCAACATTGGTCATAAAGAACTCACATGCTTATTCCAAAATTTATTAGTTATCGAAACAAAGTACTACGCGCATGCTCCTAGGGGGATAGATTGGTAGGAGAAGACCATCGCTCGTCCCCGACCGCCACTCATAAGGAAGACAATTAATAAATAAATCATGCTCCGACTTCATCACATAACGGTTCACCATACGTGCATGCTACGGGAATCACAAACTTTAGAACAAGTATTTCTCATATTCACAACTACTCAACTAGCATGACTCTAATATCACCATCTTCATATCTCAAAACAATCATCAAGCATCCAACTTCTCATTGTATTCAATGCACTTTTTATGATAGTTTTTATTATACCCATCTTGGATGCCTATCATATTAGGACTAATTTTATAACCAAGGCAAATTACAATGTTGTTCTAGATGACTCTCAAAATAATATAAGTGAAGCATGAGAGATCAATAATTTCTATAAAATAAAACCACCACCGTGCTCTAAAAGATATAAGTGAAGTACTAGAGCAAAATTATCTAGCTCAAAAGATATAAGTGAAGCAGATAGAGTATTCTAATAAATTCCCATTCATGTGTGTCTCTCCCAAAAGGTGTGTACAGCAAGGATGATTGTGGTAAACTAAAAAGCAAAGACTCAAATCAAACAAGACGCTCCAAGCAAAACACATATCATGTGGTGAATAAAAATATAGCCTCAAGTAAAGTTACCGATAGAAGAAGACGAAAGAGGGGATGCCTTCCGGGGCATCCCCAAGCTTAGGCTTTTGGTTATCCTTGAATGTTACCTTGGGGTGCCTTGGGAATCCCAAAAATAGAAACTGGCACTGGGACTCCGGTTAATAGGTTAGTCCCGAAAATAATATAAAAGTGCATATTAAAGCCCATTAAACATCCAAAACAGATAATATAATAGCATGGAACAATCAAAAAATTATAGATACGTTGGAGACGTATCAAGCATCCCCAAGCTTAATTCCTGCATCCTCGAGTAGGTAAATGATAAAACATAATTTTTGATGTGGAATGCTACCTAACATAATTTTCAATGTAATTTCCTTTATTGTGGCATGAATGTTCAGATTCAATAGATTCAAGACAAAAGTTTAGTATTGACATAAAAGTAATAATACGTCAAGCATACTAGCCAAGCAATTATGTCTTCTCAAAGTAACATAGCCAAAGAAAGCTCATCCCTACAAAATCATATAGTTTGGCCATGCTTCATCTCCATCACACAAAATGCTCCCATCATGCACAACCCCGATGACAAGCCAAGCAATTGTTTCATATTGTAGCAATCTAGAGGTTTCGAATACTTCTGTAACTCCAAAAATTCTGAAATATTAGGAAGGCCTAAATAATTTGTATATTGATCTACTGCACTTGGAATTGGTACTTTATCGCTCTCTAGTAAAAAATGAAAATTATTCTCGTGAGCACATACTTTCTGTTTTTATCAGCAAGATCAAACAACAATCACCCAAGAAGATCCTAAAGGTTTTACTTGGCACAAACACTAATCAAAACATAAAAACACAATCATAACAGAGGCTAGATAAATTATTTATTACTAAACAGGAACAAAAAGTAAAGAACAAAAATAAAATTGGGTTGCCTCCCAACAAGCGCTATCGTTTAACGCCCCTAGCTAGGCATAAAAGCAAGAATAGATCTAGGTATTGTCATCTTTGGTATGCAATCCATAAGTGGCTCTCATAATTAATTCATAAGGCAATTTAATTTTCTTTCTAGGAAAGTGTTCCATGCCTTTCCTTAACGGAAATTGGAATCTAATATTTCCTTCTTTCATGTCAATAATTGCACGAATCGTTCTAAGGAAAGGTCTACCAAGAATAATAGGACATGTAGGATTGCAAACTATATCAAGAACAATGAAATCTACGGGCACATAATTCCTATTTGCAACAATAAGAACATCATTAATCCTTCCCATAGGTTTCTTATTGGTGGAATCCGCAAGGTGCAAATTTAAAGAACAGTCATCAAAATCATGGAAACCTAACACATCACACAGAGTTTTTGGAATCATGGAAACACTAGCACCCAAATCACACAAAGCATAGCATTCATAATCTTTAATATTAATTTTAATAGTAGGTTTCCACTCATCATAAAGTTTTCTAGGAATAGAAACTTCTAGTTCAAGCTTTTCTTCATAGGATTGGATTAAAGCATCAACGATATGTTTAGTAAAAGCTTTATTTTGATCATAAGCATGAGGAGAATTTAACACGGATTGCAACAAGGAAATACAATCTATCAAAGAGCAATTATCATAATAAAATTCCTTGAAATCCAAAATAGTGGGTTCATCGCTATGTAAAGTTTTGACCTCTCCAATCCCACTTTTATTATCAAGATCTAAAAACTCCGAATCATTGGGACGCCTTTTAACTAAAGTTGACTCATCTCCAGTCCCATCTTTATCAAGATTCATATTGGAAAACAAAAATTTAATAGGAGACACATCAATCACTTTTAGATCTTCGTCATTATTATCATGAAAACTAGAAGAACACGCTTTCGCAAAGCAATATTTTTAGCACGCATCCTAGCGGTTCTTTCTTTGCTTTCATCAATGGAAATTATCATGGCTTTGAGAGACTCATTGATATCATGCTTAGGTGGAATAGATCTAAGTTTCAAAGAATCAACATCAAGAGAAATTCTATCCATGTTCCTAGCCAACTCATCAATCTTAAGCAATTTTTCTTCAACCAAAGCATTGAAATCCTTTTGCAAACTCATAAATTCTTTAACACTAGACTCAAAATCAGAGGGCATCTTATTAAAATTTCCATAAGAGTTGTCGTAGGAATTACCATAATTATTAGAGGAATTATTAGGAAATGACCTAGAATTGAAATTTCCTCTATACGGGTTGTTACCAAAATTGTTCCTACCAACAAAATTCACATCCATAGATTCATTATTATTCTCAATCAAAGTGGACAAAGGCATATCATTAGGATTAGAAGAAACACTCTTATTAGCAAACAATTTCATAAGTTCATCCATCTTTCCACTCAAAACATTAATCCCTTCAATCGCATGAACCTTTTTACTAGTGGATCTTTCGGTGTGCCATTGAGAATAATTAACCATAATATTATCTAAGAGTTTAGTAGCTTCTCCTAAAATGATTTCCGTAAAAGTGCCTTCCGTGGTCGAATCTAAAAGATTTCTAGAAGCAAAATTCAATCCGGCATAAAAAATTTGTATATTCATCCATAAATTCAAACCATGTGTAAGGCAATTATGTATCATTAATTTCATCCTCTCCCAAGCTTGTGCAACATGCTCATGATCAAGTTGCTTAAAATTCATAATATCGTTTCTAAGAGAGATGATCTTAGCGGGAGGAAAATACTTAGAGATAAAAGCATCTTTGCACTTATTCCATGAATCAATACTATTTTTAGGCAAAGAAGAGAACCACGTTTTAGCACGATCTCTAAGGGAAAACAGAAATAGCTTCAATTTAACAATATCATTATCCACATCTTTCTTCTTTTGCATACCACATAAATCAATGAAGTTGTTTAGATGGGTAGCGGCATCTTCACTAGGAACGCCAGGAATTTGATATTTCATGACAAGATTCAACAAAGCAGCATTAATTTCACAAGATTCAACATCGGTAATAGGAGCAATCGGAGTGCTAATAAAATCATTGTTGTTGGTATTGGAAAAGTCACATAATTTAGTATTATCTTGGCGTGACAAACAAACAATCCAACACACAATCACACAAGAAGCGAGCGAAAAGAGGTGAACGGAAAAGGGGCGAATAAAATGGAAAAGGTGAAGTGGGGGAGAGGAAAACGAGAGGCAAATGGCAAATAATGTAATGCGAGGGAGAAGGGTTTATGATGGGTACTTGGTATGTCTTGACTTGAGCATAGATCTCCCGGGCAATGGCGCCAGAAATCCTTCTTGAGCATGCATTGGTTTTCCCTTGAAGAGGAAAGGGTGATGCAGCAAAGTAGCATAAGTATTTCCCTCGGTTTTTTAGAACCAAGGTATCAATCCAGTAGGAGATAACACGCAAGTCACCTAGTACCTGCACAAACAATCAAGAGCCTCTCAACCAACGCGATAAAGGGGTTGTCAATCCCTTCACGATCTCTTGCGAAAGTGAGATCTGACAAAGATAGTAAGGTAAATATATCTTGATCAAAAATACCAAAAATATTTACCTTATATCTTTATCAGATCTCACTTTCGCAAGGGACCGTGAAGGGATTGACAACCACTTTATCGCATTGGTTGAGAGGTTCTTGATTATTTGTGCAGGTACTAGGTGACTTGCGTGTTATCTCCTACTGGATCGATACCTTGGTTCTAAAAAACTGAGGGAAATACTTACGCTACTTTGCTGCATCACCCTTTCCTCTTCAAGGGAAAACCAACGCATGCTCAAGAAGGATTTCTGGCGCCGTTGCCGGGGAGACCTACGCACAAGTCAAGACATACCAAGTACCCATCACAAACTCTTATCCCTCGCATTACATTATTTGCCATTTGCCTCTCGTTTTCCTCTCCCCCACTTCACCTTCACCGTTTTATTCGCCCCTCTACCATTCGTCCTTCTGTTTGCTTCTGTTACCATGTGCCTTCTATTAGCTTGCATCTTCGCTTGCTAAATATCTATTGATATGGATCCTCATCTGCTTGCCAATCTTTTTAAGAGATCCAATTATGATGAACCAATTGCTAGTGAGCTGAGTGTACTAGATTATCTTTATGAGGTTTTTCTTGAAATTTGTGAATCTAAAAATTGTGATGAAGTGCTTTATCAAGTGATTCACGGTAGATCTTTGAATAAAAAGCATGATTGCAATGATGTTATTATAAATTATATTAATGTCAATTGTACTAATAATACGCAAAACCCTAAGCTTGGGGATGCTAGTTTTGCTATGTCCACTACTTGTTGCAATGGTCATGATTGGGGTGATTCTTCTTTTGATTTTGAAAATTTATTTGAGCCCCATGATGAATATGAGATTGATAATAGTGTTTGCAATATTATAGAAAGTGGGTTTGGAAGGGTGTCAACTTTAGATCCCACATATTTGGAGAATGTTAAATCTTATGACTTTTTTGATAAAAGTGGGTTTAGAGAGGTCATGACTTTAGTTAATGTTAATCCCACTATTTTGGAAGAGTGTCAACTTTGCATGCATGTGGATCGTGTTGAAAGTATTTTATGTGATAACTATTTTTTTGAATTTGCTTATGATCCTAAATGTAATTATTATGAGATAGGAAAATATGGTTGTAGAAATTTTCGTGTCACTAAATTACTTCTCGTTATGTTGAGACTGCTATTGGTTCTTTCTCCTTCCTTGCATATGCTAGTTTTTGCTTGTCTTGATAATTTGTTTGCTTATATAATGCCTATGAATAGGAACTATGTTAGACTTAGATGTTATTTTCATATGCTTCATGATGCTCCCTTCGTGTTTCAATTGTTATCTTTGATGCGAGCATCATTAAAATTATAGATGCCTAGCTAGGGGCGTTGAACGATAGCGCTTGTTGGGAGGCAACCCAATTTTATTTTTGTTCTTTACTTTTTGTTCCTGTTTAGTAATAAATAATTCATCTATCCTCTGTTATGATTGTGTTTTTTATGTTTTAATTAGTGTTTTGTGCCAAGTAAAGCCTTTAGGATCTTCTTGGATGATTGTTGTTTGATCTTGCTGGATAAAAACAGAAAGTATGCACTCACAAGAATAATTTTCATTTTTAGCCAGAGAGCGATAAAATACTGACTCCAATTGCAGTAGATCAATATAAAAATTATTTAGGTCATACTAATTTGGCATAATTTTTGGAGACACATAAGTATTCGAAACCTACAAATTACTACAGACTGTTTTGTTTTTGACAGATTCTGTTTTTCGTGTGTTGTTTGCTTATTTTGATAAATCTATGGCTAGTATCGGGGGGTATGAACCATAGAGAAGTTGGAATACAGTAGGTTTGACACCAATATAAATAAATAATGAGTACATTACAGTACCTTAAGTGGTGACTTGTTTTCTTATACTAACGGAGCACATGAGATTTTCTGTTGAGTTTTGTGTTGTGAAGTTTTCAAGTTTTGGGTAAAAATTTGATGGATTTTGGAATAAGGAGTGAAAAGAGCCTAAACTTGGGGATGCCCAAGGCACCCCAAGGTAAAATTCAAAGACAACCAAAAGCCTAAGCTTGGGGATGCCCCGGAAGGCATCCCCTCTTTCGTCTTCGTCCATCGGTAACTTTACTTGAGGCTATAATTTTATTCACCACATGATATGTGTTTTGCTTGGAGCGTCTTGTATGATTTGAGTTTTTGGTTTTTAGTTTACCACAATCATCCTTGCTGTACACACCTTTTGGAGAGACACACATGAATCGGAATTTATTAGAATACTATATGTGCTTCACTTATATCTTTTGAGCTAAATAATTTTGTTGTAGTGCTTCACTTATATCTTTTTAAGAGCACGGTGGTGGTTTTATTTTATCGAAATTATTGATCTCTCATGCTTCACTTATATTATTTTGAGAGTCTTTTAGAACCTTATGGTAATTTGCTTTGGCTATAAAATTAGTCCTAATATGATAGGCATCCAAGATTGGTGTGATAAAAAACTTTCATAAAAAGTGCATTGAATACTATGAGAAGTTTGATTCTTTATGATTGTTTTGAGATATGAAGATAGTGATATTAGAGTCATGCTAGTTGAGTAGTTGTGAATTTGAGAGATACTTATGTTAAAGTTTGTGATTCCCATAGCATGCACGTATGGTGAACCGTTATGTGATGAAGTCGGAGCATGATTTATTTTTTGATTGTCTTCCTTATGAGTGGCAGTCGGGGACGAGCGATGGTCTTTTCCTACCAATCTATCCCCCTAGGAGCATGCGCGTAGTACTTTGTTTCGATAACTAATAGATTTTTGCAATAAGTATGCGAGTTCTTTATGACTAATGTTGAGTCCATGGATTATACGCATTCTCGCCCTTCCACCATTGCTAGCCTCTCTAGTACCGCGCAATTTTCGCCGGTACCATAAACCCACCATTTAACTTTCTCAAAATAGCCACCATACCTACCTATTATGGCATTACCATAGCCATTCCGAGACATATTGCCATGCAACTTTCCACCATTCTATTTATTATGACACGCTTCATGATTGTCATATTGCTTTACATGATCATGTAGTTGACATCGTATTTGTGGCAAAGCCACCGTTCATAGTTCTTTCATACATGTCACTCTTGATTCATCGCATATCCCGGTACACCACCGGAGGCATTCACATAGAGTCATATTTTTTTCTAGTGTCGAGTTGTAAGTAAATAAAAGTGTGATGATCATCATTATTAGAGCATTGTCCCATGTGAGGAAAGGATGATGGAGACTATGATTCCCCCACAAGTCGGGATGAGACTCCGGACGAAAATAAGGAAAGAAAAAAAGAATAAAAAAAGAGGCCATAAAAAAGGAGAAAAGTCCCAAATAAAAAAAGAGAGAAGGGGCAATGCTACTATTCTTTTACCACACTTGTGCTTCAAAGTAGCACCATGATCTTCATGATAGAGAGCCTACTATGTTGTCACTTTCATATACTAGTGGGAATTTTTCATTATAGAACTTGGCTTGTATATTCCAATGATGGGCTTCCTTAAAATACCCTAGGTCTTCGTGAGCAAGCAATTTGGATGCACACCCACTGTCGTCGAATTGTCACGGCAGATGTCCTAGTGTGAGGACTTAGTCGTGGAGCCATCGCGATGAGGTTAGCTTAAAAGGGGTTAATCGGGACAAAGGACACGAGGAGTTTATACCGGTTTGGCCCCTTACAGTGAAGGTAAAAGCCTAATCCAGTTAGAGGTAGTATTGCTAGGGTTTCGATGAGCAGGGAGCGAATACGCTTGACCCGGCTCTCGATTATTGTTTCTTGTCCTCATACCACCCCCGGGCCATCCCTTTATATATAGAGGTTAACGCCCGGCGGTTCATAGATTCCTTGCCAGCTCATAAACAAGTCTGGCTCGGTCTCTACTCTTTCCTATCTTACAATACAAGTTATACTCATATGGTGGTTTACATTTATGGGCCCTAATCCACCTTCGGGCTTTAGGCCTTCTTACTAAGTCTCCTTCGTAAGTCGCCATCCTCTTATGTCTTCATGGGATTCAATATTGGTAATCATCACGAGCATAACCCGGCCCCTCCTGGGCAGTTTATACTCAATAGTTATATCCCCAACATTAGGCCCCAGGTTGATTTGAACTTGTTCATGTCAATCTTCAACACTTAAGAAAATTCCTTCTCCATTACCTTCGCGAAGACTTGTAGCTCGCCATGACATCATCTTCTGAGATCATGATAACTCGCCATGACGTCACCTGTCATTAATTATATACAAATCCAAAATCATTTATGAACCTTCAATTTTAATGAACCTCCGATAATCGAGGCGCTGGCCTGGTTACATATCTAATTTTGAGCTCCTCGATTCCCGCGCATGCCACTTATCCATTCGCCTTATAAATAGAGCCAGGGGTCCTTTTCACTTTCCCCCGTTGCCTCTTCATTTCCATCTTCTTCCTCACGACGCGGTCTTCTCGAGCTCAGCCACCGCCGTCGACCCTCTCCTCTGCATCACCCTTGACCACTGCATCAACCTGATTTGGTTCAGATCTCGCTCGCGCGCCTCCGCCGCTCCAGCAGCCTCGGTAAGTTATTCCTCCTTCCCCCTCCATAGATCTCATTAGGGTTTGTACGAGCTCATATAGGTTCGGCGCTGTTCTTCACCGTAGCTCTAATATTTGATCCAAACTTGTTGTCTTCCTTGTGCGGTAATGATTATAGCTCCTTTTTCATCAGAGCACCTCTTCTGGAGTAAAAAATATAATCTTGCTCACACGAACTACATTAGCATCAATATTTAGGCCTGAATATATTGTCATTTCCTGTCATGCGGTAGAACCAAAATTATAAGATCAGTCTGTGAAATCTGTTTTTCACCACTTAGCAAATTTTCCATTTCCAGATCTATCCTTTCAATGTCTGTGTAGGCGGTTTAACTTAGAAAATAATAACCCGCTAGCTACCATTAATCCCTTCTTAAACCGCCAATTGCTCATCTCCATAACTTGATAATATCGATCTCCGGTTTAACACTTATGCATGCCTCTTAACCTTTAACGGATTAACCATGAATCTTTAAATCGACACAAATCTTCTTTCAGGCTATCTGATAAATGGCCAAGTCCTTTTATTCCTGCAACTGGGTTCCATCCTGGGTTACAGAAGAAGAATTGAATGGGTATGTTGCCGCTGGCGCTTTAGCCAAAAAGGAAGACATCCATTGGAGAGTCCCTGGTCCTGAAAATCCTCCTGGAACCAAGGAAGGGGAAGTGATTGTTTTTGTTGACCACCTGAGTTGAGGATTCGGCCCTCCCAGATAAAAAAATTAGTGATGTGCTTCATTTCCTCCAAATGCACCCTCAAGATATTGGGCCTAACTCTATATCCAATATTTGCAACTTTCAAGTGTTCTGTGAAGCTTATCTGCAAGAGGATCCCATAGTTGAATTGTTCAGATATTTCTACTATTTAAACCGCCGTACGGAGTTTGTAGATGGGCCCAATACTGAACTTGGCGGGGTTTCCATCCAAAAGAGGAAAGATGTCAGCTTCCCTCACGCTAACCATCATAGCCACCCCAAAGACTGGAATCAAACTTGGTTCTACTGCCAAGATACATCTCCAACTAGTGAGAATCCTCTGTCGGGTTATCGTGCTCACCAGCTTACCAGCACACACCCACTTCCCCAAAGACTCACGGCAAAGGAACGGGCCAAGTATGAACCACAGCTTTCGAAGCTCAGAGCCTTTGTTGCGAACGGTTTAACAGGCATCGATTTTGTCTGTTGCTGGGTGTCTTGGAGTATTCTGCCCATAAGCCATTGCTCCGGGTTAATGTGTGAATACACAGGGAACGTGAAAGACCCTCAACGCCACACTGATATTCAGCTGACTAATGCTGAAATTACTGAAGCCGTCAAGAAAATGTTGAATGAATCGGTGGCTGAGTGCAACAAAACAGGACTTAGTCCTTTCTGCACTTCAAATAAACCGCCAGCTGTAAGAACTGTCCAACTCTTGTTTTAATCCATATTCTCAATACTCCCTTATGATCTTTTCAATTTTTAACAGGGTCATGATCCATTCTGGAAGAACAAACCACTGGATAAACCGGCCAAAACAGCTCGTCCCAAGACCAAGGCCAAGAAACCTGCCAAGAAGAAGACCGCCGAGTTAAACCTTGACGATGACGATGATAACCCGGAGTTGGAGGTAGAACTTGACTCACTTGGATCTTTTTCCTACACCTCATGTAACACCCACGATGCGGCTATATCTCCCACGTGTCGGAGCACGACTTAGAGGCATAACCGCATGGTAGGCATGTCGCAAGAGGGGTAATATTTACACATCCCATGTACTGAATAAGAAAGGGATAAAGAGTTGGCTTACAATCGCCACTTTGCACAATACATAAATATATCATACCTCGTCCAGAATACAATCAAGGTCCGACTACGAAACCAACATAAATAAAGACAACCCCAAATGCTAGATCCCTGATCACCCCAACTGGGCTCCTCTACTGATCATCCGGAAAAGACACATAGTAACGGCCCAAATCCTTATCGAACTCCCACTTGAGTTCGGTAGCATCCCCTGCACTGGCATCATCGGCACCTGCATCTGTTTTGGAAGTATCTATGAGTCATGGGGACTCAGCAATCTCACACCCTCACGATCAAGATTATTTAAGCTTAAAGGTAGGAAAGGTAGTGAGGTGGAGCTACAGCAAGCACTAACATATATGGTGGCTAACTTACGCAAAAGAGAGCGAGAAGAGAAGCAAAGCATGGTCGAGAAGCTAAAAGTGATCAAGAAGTCATCCTAAAGCTACTTACGTTCAAGCATAACACGAGACCGTGTTCTCTTCCTGGACTCCGCCGAAAAGAGACCATCACGGCTACACACACGGTTGATTCATTTTAATTAAGTTAAGTGTCAAGTTCTCTACAACCGAACATTAACAAAATCCCATCTGCCCATAACCACAGGCACGGCTTTCGAAAGTTCAAAACCCTGTAAGGGTGTCCCAACTTAGCCCATCACAAGCTCTCACGATCAACGAAGGATATTCCTTCTCCCGGGAAGACCCGATCAGTCTCAGAATCCCGGTTACAAGACATTTCGACAATGGTAAAACAAGACCAGGAAAGCCACCCGAATGTGCCGACAAATCCCGATAGGAGCTGCACATATCTCGTTCTCAGGGCACACCGGATTGTCCAAGATTTCGATAGGCCAACCCAGAGTTGCCCCTGGTGGCCACCGGCGGCTGACAGGTTGGACCAACACTCAGAGGAGCACTGGCCCGGGGGTTTAAAATAAAGATGACCCTTGAGTCCACGGAACCCAAGGGAAAAGGTTTAGGTGGCAAATGGTAAAACCAAGGTTGGGCCTTGCTGGAGGAGTTTTATTCAAGGCGAACTGTCAAGGGGTTCCCATAACACCCAACCGCGTAAGGAACGCAAAATCAAGGAACATAACACCGGTATGACGGAAACTAGGGCGGCAAGAGTGGAACAAAACACCAGGAATAAGGCCGAGCCTTCCACCCTTTACCAAGTATATAGATGCATTAAAGTAATCAAGATATAATAATGATATCCCAACAATAACCATGTTCCAACAAGGAACAAACTTCATCTTCACCTACAACTAGCAACGCTATAAGAGGGGCTGAGCAAAGCGATAACATAGCCAAACAACGGTTTGCTAGGAAAGGTGGTTAGAGGCTTGACATGGCAATATGGGAGGCATGCTATACCAAGTGGTAGGTATTGCGACATAGCAATAAAGTGAACAACTAGCAAGCAAAGATAGAAGTGATTTCGAGGGTATGGTCATCTTGCCTGCAAAGTTCTCCGAGTTGACGAAAGATTGATCCTCGTAAGCGTACTCAACGGGTTCCTCGATCACGAACTCATCTCCTGGCTCTACCCGAAGCAATAACACAAGCAAAGGACCAACAATCAATCATGGTGCAATGCACAAACAACATGATGCAAAACATGGCATGATATGCGAGATGTGATATCCAATGCATATGCGTGCTCCAGAAGGAAAAGATTGATCAAGGCATCAACTTGGCAATCCAAGAGTGCCGCTGGAAAGATAAGATGATTTCGGTCGAAATCGATATAAAGATCACCGGAATCGGATGCACGCTTTGCAAATGGCAAGCAAAACAAGAATGGCACAATTCTGCAATTAACAGCATGATGCCATCTAGAATGCAACAAGAAACTAAGCTACTGCACTCCAACATAGCAACAAAGCACATGGCAGTGATCTACTCAAGATGCTTGACAAAAGATGAACACTGATCTACGGCTAAATCACACAATAGCAGGTTCAAACTAGCATGGAAAAATTGCAAAAGATATCAGCATCACAGACTTAGTGAAAATAACAACATGCCAGGAATTAACATCAGGAAGACATGTTTAGAGCAAGCTAACAACATGCTACAGGAACATATCATTGCAAAACAAGGCATGGCATGAATCTACTCAAAGCATAGAACAAAAGTCCCTTACTGACCATAAGCCAAAAAGGATCAGAAGATATGATGGCTCCCATGTAAACATAGCAAGTTTCGTTAACAGATTCAGACTTAGCAGAAAACTGGGCATGGCATTAACAGAATTATGAAGGCCTCTTTGCGAGCTCGATTCACTTACCACAAGGCATTGCATGACAAGATAAGCATACTACCAGCAAGAAGACATGATCATAAGGCTAACCATGGCAAGAACAAGTTTATAGCATGCTTGGATCAACTACAACAACCATGGAAAAATAGATTAACATGTAAACAATCTGCCAGGAACATTTTATAGCAAAAGTAGAGCAAGATTAAGTCAGGCTAGGGCACTCCATAAATTCAAACAGGGGCATGAATGGATAGAGCACAACCATATGTCAAAATCATCCTTACTGAAGATACTCAAAACAAGCATGGATCACACTGTAGCAACATGGTTACATGGCATCAAAATAACAGCAGACAAAGACTTAGCCAAAATCCTGAGATCCTGAAATCAACAATATCACGAAGGCTACTTTGCATGCTTGTTCTAGTCACCACATTGATCACAAAAATACATGGCATACACCCATGTAAATATGGCATGGCATAGACCAAAATACATGTAGAGCTCATGCCCATATGCAGCACACAAAAATTGTAGCAAAAATGACAAAACCTCATACTCTGATAGAATCAGCACCTAACAATTTATAGCACTCTTGCATCAATGATTTGGGCATCAAGATGGACTCAAACAAGCATGGCACAATGGAATAAAATGAAGAGCACATCATGATGAACATTTTGATATATTGCACGCACAAAACGGAGCTACACACATGAGGCGATGTGCGGTAGCCGGAGGGCGCGGGGGCGCGCGGGCCTCTGTCGGCGGCAGTTCGGGCCCGGGCGGGCTACGGATGGGCCCGATGGGCCGACGCGGTGGAGACGGCGGTGGGTTGACGTGGCGAGCTCCGGTTGGCTGGAGGCGGCGGCGCGGACATGTCTGGCGGCGGGAATTTTGTCCGACGGCAGAGAGGGTAAAATGCTAGGGTTTCATCCGCGAATTTGAGGAGGGGTGCACATATTATACCTAGAAAGAGGTAGGAGTGTCCAAATGAGGTGTACTTTTTGGCCACGCGATCGTGATCCGATGGCGGAGGACATGGGATAGGTTTGGATGGGTTATTGGGCCACTTTGGAGGGGTGTTGGGCTGCAACACACACGAGGCCTTTACGGTTCCCCGGTTAACTGTTGGAGTATCAAACGGACTCCAAATGGCACGAAACTTGACAGGAGGTCTACCGGTGGTGTACCAAGGCCACTTGGAAAATCTCGGTCCATTCCGAGAATGTTTAACACCCGCTCACAAAAAGAGACAAGAGGGGTGCACCGGGTGCATGAGGGAGTGCCGGATTGCAAAACGGACAACGAGGAAAATGCTCGGATGCATGAGACGAACATGTATGAAAATGAGATGCACATGATGACATGATATGAAATGCATGACAAGAACAAAATGCAAAACAAAGACAAGAACCCAACCACGATGGAATCTCATAACTTAATGCCGAAAAAGGCAAGAGTCGGAGTACAAATATGGCAAGTTACATCCAGGGTGTTGCAACACTCCACCACTACGAAAGGATCTCGTCCCGAGATCTAGGACTGAAAGAACTCCGGATATTCAGAACGGAGGTGGTCCTCGTGTTCCCAGGTAGCTTCTTGGTCGGAATGGTGTGACCTCTTCACTTTCAGGAATTTGATTGACTTGTTGCGAGTCTGGCGCTCAGTTTCTTAAAGAATAGCAACGGGATGCTCATGATAAGACATGTCTTCTTGGAGATCAATCTCTTCAAAGTTGATGGTGCGGTCAGGAGTCTTGAAACACTTGCAAAGCTGTGACACGTGACACACGTCGTGCACATTTGCGAAGTTGGATGGAAGCTCAAGTTGATAGGCGAGATCGCCTCTTTTTCCAATGATCTTGAAAGGACCCACGTATCTAGGGGCAGGCTTCCCTTTGATACCAAAGCGACGAGTGCCTTTCATTGGAGAGACGCGGAGGTAGACATGGTCTTCGATCTCGAAAGCCAAGTCACGATGCTTGCTATCATAGTAACTCTTATGGCGCGATTGCGCGGCTTTGAGATTTTCACGGATGACTTTACACAGTTCTTCAGCCTCTGTGATCAAGTCATTGCCAAGAAGTTGACGTTCACCAGTCTCTGACCAATTAAGAGGAGTACGACACTTTCTGCCATAGAGAATCTCGAATGGGGCCTTGCCCGAACTCGCTTGGAAACTGTTGTTGTAGGAGAACTCGGCATATGAAGACAATCTTCCCACTTCATACCGAAAGAAATGACACAAGCCCTGAGCATATCTTCCAGGATTTGGTTGACTCGCTCGACTTGGCCACTAGTTTGAGGATGGAAGCCTGTGCTGAAGCGAATGTTGGTGCCCATGGCCTTCTGAAAGGAGTCCCAGAACTTAGAAGTAAATATGGTTCCATGATCTGAAGATATCAACTGTGGAATGCCATGCAAGGAGACAATCCTGGAGGTATATAGCTCTGCCAACTGAGCTGCTATGATAGATTCTTTGATAGGAATAAAATGAGCCACTTTTGTAAGCTTGTCGATGACGACGAACATAGCATCATTTCCACGCTTGGACTTGGGAAATCCCGTCACGAAGTCCATCTCAATATGGTCAAACTTCCATTCTGGAATAGCAAGAGGTTGGAGGAGACCAGCTGGCCGTTGGTGTTCTGCTTTCACTCTTCTGCAGACATCACATTCATTCACGAACTGGGCAATTTATCGCTTCATTCGAGTCCACCAATACGACTGCTTGAGGTCATGGTACATCTTTGTACTTCCAGGATGAATGGATAGAAGGGAATTGTGAGCCTCGTTCATAATGACTTTACGTAGATCACCCTTGGGAACCACAATTCGATCCTCGAAGAATAGAGTATCTTTGTCATTAGGGCGATAACACTTGTACTTGGGTTGGCTCTTGGCAATCCCATTTTTCACCTTCTTCACCATTGCATCAAGAAGTTGTGCCTCACGAATTTGATCTTGCAAAGTAGGAGAGACTTGGAGGTTGGCAAGAAAGCCTTGAGGAACAACTTGGAGATTAAGTTTGAGGAAAGCTTCACAAAGATCCGGTTGGAAGGGTTTGAGAATTAAGTTGTTGCAGTAAGCCTTCCTGCTCAAAGCATCTACAATGACATTGGCCTTTCCTGGAGTATATTCAATACTCGGATTATACTCTTGTATCATTTTGACCCAACGAGTCTGCCTGAGGTTGAGGTTGGGCTGAGTGAAGATGTACTTGAGGCTCTTATGATCAGTGAAGATGTCCACTTTCCTTCCCAACAAGAGATGTCTCCATGTTAAAAGAGCATGGACAACTGCCGCCAACTCGAGGTCGTGAGTGGGGTAGTTATTTTCATTGGGCTTCAACTGGCGAGAGGTATAGGCAACAACTTTCTTCTCTTGCATTAACACAACACCGAGACCTTGCAGGGAAGCATCACAGAAAACTTCGAATGGTTTGGATTCATCAGGAGGAGTCAAAACAGGAGCTTTGACTAACTTCTCTTTGAGGGTGTTGAAAGCAATGTCACACTCAGGCGTCCAGACATACTTGACGTGCTTCTGGAGGAGGTTGGAAAGAGGCTTTGCAATCTTAGAGAAATTCTCAACGAATCTTCGACAATAGCTTGCAAGCCCAAGAAAGTTGTGTAGCTGCTTCACATTCTGAGGCGGTTCCCAATTCACAATTGCAGACACCTTCTCAGGATTAACATCAATGCCCTTGGCTGAGATGATATGGCCAAGGTAGAGAACCTCATCGAGCCAAAACTCACACTTTGAAAACTTCGCATAGAACTGATGTTCTCTGAGTTTGTCCAGCACCAATCTCAAATGCTTGGCATGATCCTCCTTGTTCTTGGAAAAAACCAAAATATCATCGAGATACACCAAGACGGAATCATTTGTGTAAGGGTTGAAGATGAAGTTCATCATGCGAGAGAGCGTTAGAGGAGCATTGACAAGGCCGAAAGACATGACAGTATATTCATAAGAACCATAGCTTGTTCTGATTGCTGTCTTGGGGATATCTTGTTCACGAATGTGAATCTGATGATAACCCATACGGAGGTCAAGCTTGGAGAATACTTGAGCACCTTTAAGTTGCTCGAAAAGCACCTTGATGTTGGGAAGTGGGTACTTGTTCTTTATTGTCTTCTTGTTCAATGGACGGTAGTTGACGCAGAGTCGTTCCGTCCCATCCTTCTTCTTGACAAAAAGAACACCACAACCCCATGGAGAAGAACTCGGCCGGATCAGACCCATACGCTCTTGTTCATCGAGTTGTTTCTTCAGCTCCTTCAACTCTTCTAGTCCAAGCTTGTAAGGATGTTTGCAAACAGGTTCCGTGCCAGGCTCAAGATCGATGACGAATTCAATTGGCCGGTGAGGAGGCATTCCTGGAATCTCTTCTAGAAAGATGTCTTGATATTCACAAACGACTGGAATCTGAGAGATGGCATTCAACTCGCCCTTCTCATTAAGAGAAAACAGCCGAATGGTATCATCACGAGTGGCATAGATGATCACATCCTCAGACGAGTGTGTGAATTGAATCTGCCTGGCAGCACAATCAAGCTGAGCCTTGTGCTTAGAAAGCCAGTCCATGCCGAGAATTAGATCAATATCTGAGTCACCAAGAACAATTGGAGAAGATAGAAACTTATAGTCGCCCATCTTGATAGAAACATTCGGAACCATGGAGTTAGCGTTCATGTGTTTACCCGGTGAGACAACTGCTAACGGACTAGGCAAAGCTTGGAAAGCCAACTCATGCTTTGATGCAAATGGTCTTGAGATGAAACTAAGCGATGCACCAATGTCAAAAAGAACTTTTGCAGGAATATCATTAATAGGAAGGTTACCCATGATCACTTCTGAAGAGTCCTCTGCCTAAGCTGTGTTCATCATGTTGACCTTTGCAGACTTGGAATTAAGCTTGACCACTGCATTGCTTGCAGATCTCACTGGAGGAGGAGGCGGAAGGCGCCTTTGGTTGAAGCATTTGTTTGCATAGTGCCCTTTCTGCTGACACTTGTTGCAAGAAATTTCTGAGAGCGAACGGTGATAAGGAGCACTTGACCTTGAAGCATGAGATGGAGCTTTGTTTGGATAGCCTGGGTTGGGTGGGTGGGAAGATCCATTGTCGCCTTTACTCTTCTGCTGAAAAGGCTGACGGAACGAAGGAGGAGGAGGAGGCAACCAGAATTTCTGTTGCTTAGCTGCCACTTGAGTTGAAGAAGAAGATGTAGTTGCATCCCTGACTCTCTTCTTAGAAGCATCGCACTTGAGCTGAGCGACCTCTTGCCTTAGTGCCATGTTGTAGAATTCATCATACTTGGTCGGCTCAAAAAGCACGAGAGCTAGTTGCAGATCTTCTCTGAGGCCACCTCTAAATTGATAAATCATGCTCTTCTCATCAGGGATGTCTTGTTTGGCGAAGCGAGCGAGCCTCTGAAACAGGATGTTGTATTGGTAAATAGACATGCTTCCTTGCTTGAGATTGCGGAACTCCTCGCGCTTACTCTCAGCAACACTTTGAGGAATGTGGTGAGCTTTGAAGTCTTGGCGGAAATCATCCCAGGTAATCACACGACCTCCTCTGGAATCTTTGTATTGTTGATACCACTCAGCAGCTTGGTCTTTGAGTTGGGACGAAGCAAACTTGAAAAAGTCCTCAGGCCTGACATTGCTACACTCAAAATGTTTGCAGATATCCATGAGCCAATCGTCGGCGTCTGTGGCCTCGACACAGTTACTGAAGGACTTCGGCTGATTTGCGAGGAACTGGTTGAGGGTAGCAAACTGAGCTTGATTGTTGCCTTGGCCTTGATTTCCTTGGTTGCGCTCTTGCAAGAGTTGTAAAAGCATCTGAGTGTTGGCGTTGGTGGCGGCCATGACAGCTTGCCATGCCTCCGGAGGTGGAGGTGGTGCCGGAGGTTCCGGATTCAGACGCGTTGGAGGAGCCATCCTGAAGAGGTTGACATCCGTTAGCTTCTTGAAAGACATATATTCAAGCTGAATCAATGGATCAAAATTGCAACGTATAGCCTTAACATTCGAACAAGAATGAACGAATGAATTCCAAAGTAAATCATCACACTTCCATAAGTTGAGAAGCCACTTATATAAGGGTAGATGAATAAAGCAACAAGATACGGATATGAACAAATAATTGGTAAGGATTACCCAATCACAAACCAAATATCTGCGGGAAGAAATACTAGATCTACATGAATTCCCACCTATGAAACTCCCGAAACTTTCTGGTTAGGCAATCAGGTGTTGGGGGTATAGGGAAAGCATAATATCTCACCCAAAACTAGCAAATCCTACATCCATCTGTATCCATCCTTCAACACATAACCAAGAAACCTTCGGAAATCATTTACCTCAACCTTCGAAAAGCATCTGTTATACGAGTTATGGCAATACTCCCGAACTCCCGCCCCAATACTGGGTGGCGTCGAGGTTATCTCACCAACAACTCCATAAAGGAGATTTTCAATGTCGGCGAACTCAGGTATTCCAGAACTGCAACGATAAAATTGTGATGACAACACCTCGGAGCTCAACTCCCCGGGACACTCCCACAACCCCTAAATGTCAGGAGGCACCAAGAACAATGTTCTCGTCACAAAACCATCGGAACGATTCCAAGATACCCGCGTGATCCTACAAAAAATTAGTGAAATTTGAGAAGAGAAGAGTCAAAACTCTACGTCAGGAGGCCTCACCAGAGCGACGAAGGGACTGAGGAGTAAAAAGAATCCTACTCTCCGATATATATAATCCTATAAGACTCAAAACATTTTTCTAGACTTAACAACGTCAGCGATTCGATCAAGCAGGGGGCTCCTAAGTTGGGGAAGGCTCTGATTACCAACTTGTAACACCCACGATGCGGCTATATCTCCCACGTGTCGGAGCACGACCTAGAGGCATAACCGCATGGTAGGCATGTCACAAGAGGGGTAATCTTTACACATCCCATGTACTGAATAAGAAAGGGATAGAGAGTTGGCTTACAATCGCCACTTCACACAATACATAAATATATCAAACCTCATCCAGAATACAATCAAGGTCCGACTACGGAACCAACATAAATAAAGACAACCCCAAATGCTAGATCCCCGACCGCCCCAACTAGGCTCCTCTACTGATCATCCGGAAAAGACACATAGTAACGGCCCGGATCCTTGTCGCACTCCCACTTGAGTTCGGTAGCGTCCCCTGCACTGGCATCATCGGCACCTGCATCTGTTTTGGAAGTATCTGTGAGTCACGGGGACTCAGCAATCTCACACCCTCGCGATCAAGAATATTTAAGCTTAAAGGTAGGAAAGGTAGTGAGGTTGAGCTGCAGCAAGCACTAGCATATATGGTGGCTAACTTACTCAAAAGAGCGAGAAGAGAAGCAAAGCACGGTCGAGAAGCTAAAAGTGATCAAGAAGTGATCCTAAAGCTACTTAAGTTCAAGCATAACACGAGACCGTGTTCTCTTCCCGGACTCCGCCGAAAAGAGACCATCACGGCTACACACGCGATTGATTCATTTTAATTAAGTTAAGTGTCAAGTTCTCTACAACCGGACATTAACAAATTCCCATTTGCCCATAACCGCGGGCATGGCTTCGACAATGGTAAAACAAGACCAGCAAAGTCACCCGAATGTGCCGACAAATCCCGATAGGAGCTTCACATATCTCATTCTCAGGGCACACCGGATTGTCCAAGATTTCGATAGGCCAACCCAGAGTTGCCCCTGGTGGCCACCGGTGGCTGATAGGTTGGACCAACACTTAGAGGAGCACTGGCCTGGGGGTTTAAAATAAAGATGACCCTTGAGTCCACGGAACCCAAGGGAAAAAGGCTTAGGTGGCAAATGGTAAAACCAAGGTTGGGCCTTGCTAGAGAAGTTTTATTCAAGGTGAATTGTCAAGGGGTTCCCATAACACCCAACCGCGTAAGGAACGCAAAATCAAGGAACATAACACCGATATGACAGAAACTAGGGCGGCAAGAGTGGAACAGAACACCAGGCATAAGGCCGAGCCTTCCACCCTTCACCAAGTATAAAGATGCATTAAAGTAAGCAAGATATAATAATGATATCCCAACAATAACCATGTTCCAACAAGGAACAAACTTCATCTTCACCTGCAACTAGCAACGCTATAAGAGGGGCTGAGCAAAGCGGTAACATAGCCAAACAACGGTTTGCTAGGAAAGGTGGGTTAGAGGCTTTACATGGCAATATGGGAGGAATGATATAGCAAGTGGTAGGTATCGCGGCATAGCAATAGAGCGAACAACTAGCAAGCAAAGATGGAAGTGATTTCGAGGGTATGGTCATCTTGCCTGCAAAGTTCTCCGGGTTGACGAAAGCTTGATCCTCGTAAGAGTACTCAACGGGTTCCTCGATCACGAACTCGTCTCCCGGCTCTATCCAAAGCAAGAACACAAGCAAAGGACCAACAATCAATAACGGTGCAATGCACAAACAACATGATGCAAAACATGGCATGATATGCGAGATGTGATATGCAATGCATATGCGTGCTCCGGAAGGAAAATATTGATCAAGGCATCAACTTGGAAATCCAAGAGTGCCGCTGTAAACATGAGATGATTTTGGTCGAAATCGATATAAAGATCACCGGAATCGGATGCACGGTTTGCAAATGGCAAGCAAAACAAGAATGGCACAATTTTGCGATTAACAGCACGATGCCATCTAGAATGCAACAAGAAACTAAGCTACTGCACTCCAACATAGCAACAAAGCACATGGCAGTGATCTACTCAAGATGCTTGACAAAAGATGAACACTGATCTACAGCTAAATCACAAAATAGCTTGTTCAAACTAGCATGGAAAAAGTGCAAAAGATTTCAGCATCACAGACTTAGTGAAAATAACAACATGCCAGGAATTAACATCAGGAAGACATGTTTAGAGCAAGCTAACACCATGCTATAGGAAAATATCATAGCAAAACAAGGCATGGCATGAATCTACTCAAAGCATAGAACAAAAGTCCCTTACTGACCATAAGCCAAAAAGGATCATAAGATATGATGGCACCCATGTAAACATAGCAAGTTTCGTTAACAGATTCAGACTTGGCAGAAAACTGGGCATGGCATAAACAGAATTATGAATTCCTATTTGCAAGCTCGATTCACTCACCACAAGGCATTGCATGACAATATAAGCATACTACCAGCAAGAAGACATGATCATAAGGCTAACCATGGCAAGAACAAGTTTATAGCATGCTTGGATCAACTACAACAACCATGGCAAAATCGATTAACATGTAAACAATCTGCCAGGAACATTTTATAGCAAAAGTAGAGCAAGATTAAGTCAGGCTAGGGCACTCCACAAATTCAAACAGGGGCATGGATGGATAGAGCACAACCATATGTCAAAATCATCCTTACTGAAGATACTCAAAAAAAGCATGGATCACACTGTATATAAAGGAGATTTTCAATGTCGGCGAACTCAGGTATTCCAGAACTGCAACGATAAAATTGTGATGACAACACCTCGGAGCTCGACACTGCCACAACCCCTAAATGTCAGGAGGCACCAAGAACAATGTTCTTGTCACAAAACCATCGGAACGATTCCAAGATACCCGCGTGATCCTACAAAAAATTAGTGAAATTTGAGAAGAGAAGAGTCAAAACTCTATGTCAGGAGGCCTCACCAGAGCGACGAAGGGACTGAGGAGTAAAAAGAATCCTACTCTCCGATATATATAATCCTATAAGACTCAAAACATTTTTCTAGACTTAACAACGTTAGCGACTCGATCAAGCAGGGGGCTCCTAAGTTGGGGAAGGCTCTGATTACCAACTTGTAACACCCACGATGCGGCTATATCTCCCACGTATCGGAGCACGACTTAGAGGCATAACCGCATGGTAGGCATGTCACAAGAGGGGTAATCTTTACACATCCCATGTACTGAATAAGAAAGGGATAAAGAGTTGGCTTACAATCGCCACTTCACACAATACATAAATATATCATACCTCATCCAGAATACAATCAAGGTCCGACTACGGAACCAACATAAATAAAGACAACCCAAATGCTAGATCCCCGATCGCCCAACTAGGCTCCTCTACTGATCATCCGGAAAAGACACATAGTAACGGCCCGAATCCTCGTCGCACTCCCACTTGAGTTCGGTAGCGTCCCCTGCACTGGCATCATCGGCACCTGCATCTGTTTTGGAAGTATCTGTGAGTCATGGGGACTCAGCAATCTCACACCCTCGCGATCAAGAATATTTAAGCTTAAAGGTAGGAAAGGTAGTGAGGTTGAGCTGCAGCAAGCACTAGCATATATGGTGGCTAACTTACTCAAAAGAGCGAGAAGAGAAGCAAAGCACGGTCGAGAAGCTAAAAGTGATCAAGAAGTGATCCTAAAGCTACTTAAGTTCAAGCATAACACGAGACCGTGTTCTCTTCCCGGACTCCGCCGAAAAGAGACCATCACGGCTACACACGCGGTTGATTCATTTTAATTAAGTTAAGTGTCAAGTTCTCTACAACCGAACATTAACAAATTCCCATCTGCCCATAACCGCGGGCATGGCTTCGACAATGGTAAAACAAGACCAACGAATGTGCCGACAAATCCCGATAGGAGCTTCACATATCTCATTCTCAGGGCACACCGGATTGTCCAAGATTCTGATAGGCCAACCCAGAGTTGCCCCTGGTGGCCACCGGCGGCTGACAGGTTGGACCAACACTCAGAGGAGCACTGGCCCGGGGGTTTAAAATAAAGATGACCCTTGAGTCCGCGGAACCCAAGGGAAAATGGCTTAGGTGGCAAATGGTAAAACCAAGGTTGGGCCTTGCTAGAGAAGTTTTATTCAAGGTGAACTGTCAAGGGGTTCCCATAACACCCAACCGCGTAAGGAACGCAAAATCAAGGAACATAACACTGGTATGACAGAAACTAGGGCGGCAAGAGTGGAACAAAACACCAGGCATAAGGCCGAGCCTTCCACCCTTTACCAAGTATAAAGATGCATTAAAGTAAGCAAGATATAATAATATATCCCAACAATAACCATGTTCCAACAAGGAACAAACTTCATCTTCACCTGCAACTAGCAACGCTATAAGAGGGGCTGAGCAAAGCGGTAACATAGCCAAACAACGGTTTGCTAGGAAAGGTGAGTGAGGGAGTCCTGGATTAGGGGGTGTCCGGATAGCCGAACTATAACCTTTGGCCGGACTCCTGGACTATGAAGATACAAGATTGAAGACTTCGTCCCGTGTCCGGATGGGACTTTCCTTGGCGTGGAAGGCAAGCTTGGCAATATGGATATGTAGATCTCCTCCCATTGTAACCGACTCTGTGTAACCCTAGCCCTCTTCGGTGTCTATATAAACCGGAGGGTTTTAGTCCATAGGACGAAGAACAGTCATACCATAGGCTAGCTTCTAGGGTTTAGCCTTTTTGATCTCGTGGTAGATCTACTCTTGTACTACCCGTATCATCAATATTAATCAAGCAGGAGTAGGTTTTTACCTCCATCGAGAGGGCCCGAACCTGGGTAAAAACATTGTGTCCCTTGTCTACTGTTACCATCCGCCTAGACGCACAGTTCGGGACCCCCTACCCGAGATCCGCCGGTTTTAACACTGACATTGGTGCTTTTATTGTCGGTTCCTCTGTGTCGTCACCTTTAGGCCCGATGGCTCCTCCGATCATCAACAACGATGTGGTCCAGTGTGAGACCTTTCTCCCCGGACAGATCTTCGTGTTCGGCGGCTTTGCACTGCGGGCTAATTCGCTTGGCCATCTGGAGCAGACTGAAAGCTACGCCCCTAGCCGTCAGCTCAGGTTTGGAAGTTTGAACTACACTGCTGACATCCGCGGAGACTTGATCTTCGACGGATCCAAGCCACAACCAAGTGCGCCGCACTGTCACGATGGGCATGACTTAGCTCTACCTCCGAACAGTGCCCTGGAGGCCGCGCCCGCAACAGCTCCGACCCTTAGCTCAGAGCCAACTGTGCCGATCGAGGGCGGGTGGCTAGACACCGCCTCGGGGGCTGCAGTCTCAACGGCGATCGAGCCAAACACCATCTTTATCCTCTGCGAAGCCCGTGACTCCAAGGTGCCGGACCATGCTCCGGACTCCGAACCCTCCGCGCCCTTGCCAATCGAATCCGATTGGGCGCCGATTATGGAATTCACTGCCGCAGATATCTTTCAGCACTCGCCCTTCGGCGACATTCTGAATTCACTAAGGTCTCTCTCTTTGTCAGGAGAGCCCTGGCCGGATTATGGCCAACAGGATTGGGATGCGGATAACAAAGAAATTCGACGCCCACCCACCACCCACTTCGTAGCCACTGTCGATGATTTAACCGACATGCTTGACTTCGGCTCCAAAGACATCGACGGCATGGACGACGATGTAGGAGGCAAACAGGAACCAGCGCCCACAGGGCACTGGACAGCCACCCCATCCTACGATGTATACATGGTGGACAGACTCAAAGGAAACGACGAGGACGAACGGGAGGACGCAACTAAGGGTTGTTCCTCCAAAAAGCAGTCAAAGCGGTGGCGTAAGCGCCGCTCCAAGCCCCGCCTTGACAGAGACAGCTGTCATACAAACCCAGCCACAGAGCAGCGTGAGCCGGCAAACGATGAACATGGCATCGAGCAACCGTCCGAACAAGGCAACTTGGATAAACAAACCGCACAACCCGTCCTCGGCGAAGATAACAGTCCGGACGACCTCACGCCGGACAAGTTCCTGGAGCAGAAGAACCTCCACAAAAGGCTCGTTGCCACTGCGCGTAGCCTGAAAAAGCAGAAGCGGAAGCTCAAAAAACTATGGAAGAAGCACTCAGAATCAGGTGGAGCAAAGTACTCAACACCGCAGACAAATACGGCGACAGTCGCCACACAAAAAGCTACCCGAAGCAAAAGCTCCTGCCTGAATTTGATGAGGAGGCCTTAGAACCTCCGCAATCAACAAATAAGGAAGCCAGCCGGTCAGATAAACGACCCCATGGCCAATATAGAGCGGCAAGAGGCGCCGCACACAAGCCAGCACGCGACCCACTCAAGGATTCGCATCAAAAACATGGCCCAGTCAGATCTATCTACGGGCCAAGAAAGCAAGCTTTAGTAAGCAATGCAACACAACAAACATCCGAACACTACGGCACACCCAAATACAGGGGTGCCGCACACCCCCTATGTTTCACCGATGAGGTGCTGGACCATGAATTTCTAGCGGGATTCCAGCCCGTGAACATAGAGGCGTACGACGGAATGACAGACCCTGGAGTCTGGATTGAGGACTATATCCTCCATATCCATATGGCCAGAGGAGATGACCTCCACGCCATAAAATACTTACCCCTCAAGCTCAAAGGGCCAGCCCGGCATTGGCTTAAAGGCCTTCCCGAAAACACCATTGGAAGTTGGGAAGAGCTCGAGGATGCTTTTCGGGCAAATTTTCAAGGGACCTATGTCCGGCCTCCGGATGCAGACGATTTAAGTCATATAACTCAACAGCCCGGAGAGTCAGCCCGGAAACTCTGGAACATATTTCTTACTAAAAAGAACCAGATAGTGGACTGTTCGGACGTCGAAGCCTTAGCAGCTTTCAAACACAACGTTCGAGACGAATGGCTCGCCAGACACCTCGGCCAAGAAAAGCCAAGAACAATGGCCACATTAACAAGCCTCATGACCCGCTTTTGCACGGGAGAGGACAGCTGGTTGGCAAGATGCAGCACCAGTGACCCAAGTACATCCAAAGTCAGGGACGGAAACGGGAAACCGCGTCGCAGCAAGGACCAGCGCCGGAATAAGGGAAACAGCCCGAAGAGCACGGCAGTCAACACCGGATTCAAAAGCTCTCGGCAGTGTCAGAAAAAGCTGCCCCTCAAGGATAACAGGGACGAGCTATCTAGCCTAAACAAAATCTTGGACAAAATATGTCAAATCCACAGCACTCCCGGGAAGCCTGCAAACCATACCCACAGAGAATGTTGGGTCTTCAAGAAATCCGGCAAACTCAATGCCGAACACAAGGGGCTCGATACACCAAGTGAGGACGATGACAAACCCCATAAGCAGAGCACCGAGAAACAAAAGAATTTCCCACAAGAAGTCAAAACAGTAAACTTCACGTGACAAAAGGGAAAAACAAAGTGGCGCCTATAGAGATACGCGCCATGCGGCCTATCACAAAGGAGTCTTGCCACTGGTTGTTAAAACCGATCACCTTTGACCATCAGGATTACTCCGGAAGTATCCGGAACGCAGGTTGGACCGCCTTGGTATTAGATCCGATAATCGACGGATTCCACTTTACACAAGTCCTGATGGATGACGGTAGTGGTCTAAACCTGCTATATCAGGACATAGTCCACAAAATGGGGATGGACCCAACAAAAATTTGCCATGGCAACACTTCCTTTAAAGGTGTAACGCCAGGCCCAGATGCCCATTGCACGGGTTCTCTCCTGCTAGAAGTAATGTTCGGTTCCCCCGATAACTTCCGCCGTGAAAAGCTAACCTTCCACATCGCCCCATTTTCAAGTGGCTATCAAGCACTACTGGGACGCGAAGCTTTCGCCCGCTTTAACGCAATACCGCATTATGCATCTCTCACGCTTAAGATGCCCGGCCCATGAGGCATCATCTCACTAAAGGGAAACATTGAATGTTCCTCGCACGCAGAAGACTATACAGCTGCCTCGACAGCCACACATTAAAACAGCTTCACCAACAAAAGCATTTAACAGGTCATTAAGACCACGGACACGGCTAGGCGAGTCCGGAGCAAACTTATAATTGATAAAGGTTTTTGTAGCCATACACCCCTATACAAGGGGCTCCGCATATGTAAAATAAGCGACAATAAGGCTCAATTTTCCCCATCTTGAATTATACTTTGTTTACTTAGTACAACATATATTTCGCACGGCTATTCTTCTTTCAACTAAGTTCCTCTCTTTTATAGATGAACACCGTGCTACACCCGTCCAGGACACGCGGCAACGGAGACACAGGCGCATACGTGCAGCAGGGACCCGTCCCAAGGATTCTCTTTAGATTAAGACCCTACGTAAACCTTTTTCACTATCTCTTGTTGATGCACATCCCCTGGATTCACAGTATAACCGAGTAGGAGGCTGGCGTCTTGGCATGTGGCCACATCAGAATTTCGCACGTACCTAGACACCAGGGGCTTATTATCATGGGCACTGCTCAGCCGTTTTTATAAAGACCGAATACCTTAGGGAGTGTTCGGCGTCGCGAGTTTGGCCTTATATGCATCAGCTCCGAATCATGTCTTTGGTCAAATGTTGGGTTTGCCCGGCTCCTGTGTTTTGCTGCCTTACGTTCCGCTCTATCGGCTAAGGCGGCACCAGGAGAACTACTGCGATTGTGCCCCAGTTCAGCCAGGCGAGCACCTCAGTAGAGAAAGCCGAAAACTGACTGTCATGATATAGCGTGAGACTGGTCAACCACTCGATGACCTATCGGAGTCTTCGGGATTCCTCCGCATTAATGAAGGGCTGTTTCCCGGCCAGGCACACACGCGCCCCGAGTTCGGGCGAGTGCGGCGCCACCAGGGGCTATATAGTAGCCCCCCTGTCAAACTCCTATAGCTAAGTGAAAGTGATAGAGCATTATAGTCCGATTGCCTAGTTCGCTGCGCTATCACCTCCTTCATGGACCAAGGCGTTGGATCAAGTGTGAGAATGCGCCTTCTGCGAACACCCCCGCATTTTATGCGTGGGGGCTGAAGCCGACAACTGCCATCTTTCAGATTATATACACATATACCTCAACGGCCGCACAGGAGGCATTATAATACTTGCAGGCACAAGTATAAAAAGCTTCTACAATTCATCAAAATATTGTTTTACAATAATACACGTTATTCGTACATAATATCCTTCAAGCATTGCATCTCTATTAAACGAGCGCCTTGCAGAACTTCCTGAAAATAGTGATCTGTAGGTATTCGGCCTCCGTCCGAATCTTGGGATGCAACAACGGCGGCCTCCATCTCCGCCCAGTATGTCTTGACACGGGCAAGGGCCATCCGCGCACCCTCTATGCATGCTGACCTCTTCATCGCATTGATATGCGGCACTGCACCAAGGAACAGCTGCACCAAGCTAAAATAATGTTCGGGGCTGGCCTTTCCGGCCACAGATGATTAACGACATCCTTCATGGCGAGTCCGGACAACCTATTCAGTTTGGCCCATTCAGCCAAACGATCGGTCAACGAAAGCGGACGCTCCGGATTGTTGAATTGTGACCAGAAGAGCTTCTCCACTTCGCTATCTTTCTGATCTCGGAAATGCTCGGCCGCATCAGCGGCACTTGCAGCTAAATCCAGATATGCGTCCGCGAACTCCACATCCGGTCCAATGGAGCATATTTAGGATCTCTGAACTTCATCCGCAGCATAAAGGGCTTTCCAGCCGCGACATCTCCGGCCTGACGCAGCTCCTCCTTCATCGCTCTCATCGCAAAACGAGCATCCTTGGCCGTTGTAGTGGCCTTCTCCAGGTCTGTCCGCTCCGCCCGATCTTCTTTTTCAAGAAGCTTACAGCGGTCAGCACCATTCTTTAACTTCACAGCCATTTCGGCCATTTCCTTCTTGCTTCGGCAGTGAGCAGCCTGTTCGGCTTTCAGCTCTTCAATTGCCTTTACGGCAGCCGCATCACTTCTCCTGGCTTGCTCCTTGGCTCAGGCAAGTTCCGCCCGAAGGTTCTCCATGGCAGCGGCCCCATCTGCATCAAGCGCACACGCTGTAAGATACTGGCATCAAGCTCCTCTTACCAGGTGTCTCCAGAGAAATTACATACCTTGTGCCTCGTCAAGCTGCTTGTTGACAAGCGCGATGTTGGCATCTGCCACGTCAAGTTGCCGCGTTAGCTCAGCAAATTCATCAGTCCGGCTGCCACCGGACACTTCGCCACCTACATAGGAAGGCGGCAAAATTACACCTGGGCTATGATCCTTTGCGTGCTGTCATCTTCGACAACACACAGAGTCTTAGGGGCTACTATCTACACAGGGCGCATCTTATATGCGGAACTGTCAAAAGGTACATCACCTCGCGTACCTCAAAACCTGTCAGTAAACTCCTGACGGCCTCGTGCAACCCGCTTTCAGCGGACGAAATCCTTTCAATTATCGTAGCCATCAATGTACGGTGTTCCTCTGAGATAGACGCTCGCCCTAACATATCCTTCAGTTCATACGATCGAGCACGAGGCGGTGCCGGACTCATTCGATGGCCTTTTTCAAAGACCGGACACGGATGGCCTTGGGGGCCGTATGACTGCCTTCTGGCCCTGCCGGATTCGGAGAAACCCTCCACGACGATACCTCGGGATCGCCCGCCTCGTAAGGCGGTATGGCAGGGGGGGCGTTCCGCTCTCCATCATCTCCGGAAGAAGATCCCCCGAAGATGAGCTCTACTGAGAAGGGCTGAGATCCGAACTACAAGGTAAAATTTCGGTTATTTTCCTCAGAAATAAAACAAGGATTTCTCTCATTTTAAACCTCCCCTCTCTACTTACGGCTCGGTGGAGGGCTGATCCCCTTGAGGGCATAGTACGGCCGAGGCATCCGCCGGCACAGGACCCTCTGGCGAAGATTTCTTCCCCCGCTTTGAGACCATGGACTCCGGGTCTTCAGAGGCAGTCCTCTTCCTCCCCTGAGTAGAGGAATTTTCGATTCCTCCTTTCCAGACAGCCTCCTTTGGGGAGGCAGCAGCTTCTTTGTCCCCCCCTTCGTTTTCTTCCAAAGGCATGATCTCCAGCATCCTGGTTAAACACGGGATCCGACGAGGTCTCGGGAAGGGGGGCCGGACACCTGATTAACTTCGCCTTCGCTACCCACTCCTATTTCAAAGACAGCTCTTTTAAGAGTGATTTTGTGATAAATGAACGGATGGTGTGTCCGGGCACAGGGCTACTTACTTGAGTATCCGGACGATTGCAGCTCAAACATGCGTCCTCCGTAGAATCCGAACACACTACTTGTGGTCTGAAGAACAATTTGTACATCTCCACGGGCGTCATGCCAAGAAAATGTTGGAGAACTGGTGGTCCCTCCGGGTTGAACTCCCACAGGCGGAGGGGGCGATGTTTGCAGGGCAGAACTCGGTGAATTAACATAACCTGCGTCACCATGACCAGACTGATGTCTCTTTCTAGGAGATCTCGGATGCGGCCCTGCAACAGGGGCACGTCCTTTGCCGACCCCCAGTCTAGCCCCTTATTGACCCATGACGCCAGTCATGGCGGGGGACCCGAGCGGAAAGCAGGCAGCGTCACCCACTTGGTGCTCCTGGGAGCTGTGATATAAAACCACTCTTGTTGCCATAAGCTGAACTCCTCTTGAAAGGAGCCCTCGGGCCATGGAGCGTCAGCATTCTTGCTTATAACAGCACCTCCGCACTCCGCGTGTTGTCCCTCAATCATCTTCGGCTCTACTTTAAAGGTCTTAAGCCACAGTCCGAAGTGAGGAGTAATACGGAGGAAGGCTTCGCACACGACAATGAACGATGAGATGTGGAGGATGGACTCCGGGGCTAAGTCGTGAAATTCCAGCCCATAATAAAACATGAGCCCCCTCACGAAGCGATCCGTCACGAAGCCTAGCCCTCAGAGGAAGTGAGACACGAACACCACGCTCTCACCAGGCTTGGGGGTAGGAATAACCTGCCCGTGAGCAGGCAGCCTATGTGGGATTTCGCCGGTCAAAAACCTAGCCTCTCTCAACTTTAGCACGTCTTCCTCCGTGACGGAGGAAGGCGTCCATCGGCCTCGAAGGTCGGAGCCGGACATTGACGAAGGTCCAAAGCGCCTGAAATCTAGGGCCTTGGGTGTTGGAACTCAAGGAGAAGGGCGAATTCAATTGAGATCAAAAGAAAGGAGTAAGGCCTTGGTCTCTTCATAAGAGGTTGAAACCAAGAGCCCTCCCCGTGACCATTTAGGACTCGCCTTTGATCGAGGAGACACACCAACGGGCACGATTGGGTTACCCACGTCCGTATTGATGAGAATCCCGTAAATAAAGGGGACACGATCTCTGCTTCGACAAGATGTGCCAAGGAAACCGCCTCGCAAAATGCGTTGAGGTGGGACAGTAAAAACGGTTCAAATAAAGGCTTGGCTGTGGCGTGATGACACGCTACGGAATACGTCAGCAGATTAGATTTGTGTAAATATTATTCTCTCTATGGCAATATGTGGAACTTATTTTGCAGAGTCGTACACTATCCTTGTGTTCAAAATCTTCTATGAAGTATTCGGAGGAGGAACCCGCCTTGCAATGCCGAAGACAATCTGCGCGCCGGACTTGTCGTCATTGAAGCCTGGTTCAGGGGCTACTGAGGGAGTCCTGGATTAGGGGGTGTCCGGATAGCCAGACTATAACCTTTGGCCGGACTCCTGGACTATGAAGATACAAGATTGAAGACTCCGTCCCGTGTCCGGATGGGACTTTCCTTGGCGTGGAAGGCAAGCTTGGCAATACGGATATGTAGATCTCCTCCCATTGTAACCGACTCTGTGTAACCCTAGCCCTCTCCGGTGTCTATATAAACCGGAGGGTTTTAGTCCATAGGACAAAGAACAATCATACCACAGGCTAGCTTCTAGGGTTTAGCCTTTTTGATCTCGTGGTAGATCTACTCTTGTACTACCCATATCATCAATATTAATCAAGTAGGAGTAGGGTTTTACCTCCATCGAGAGGGCCCGAACCTGGGTAAAAACATTGTGTCCCTTGTCTCCTGTTACCATCCGCCTAGACGCGCAGTTCGGGACCCCCTACCCGAGATCCGCCGGTTTTGACACCGACAGTGGGTTAGAGGCTTTACATGGCAATATGGGAGGCATGATATAGCAAGTGGTAGGTATCGCGGCATAGAAATAGAGCGAACAACTAGCAAGCAAAGATGGAAGTGATTTCGAGGGTATGGTCATCCTGCCTGCAAAGTTCTCCGAGTTGACGAAAGCTTGATCCTCGTAAGAGTACTCAACGGGTTCCACGATCACAAACTCGTCTCCCGGCTCTATCCAAAGCAAGAACACAGACAAAGGACCAACAATCAATCACGGTGCAATGCACAAACAACATGATGCAAAACATGGAATGATATGCGAGATGTGATATGCAATGCATACGCGTGCTCCGGAAGGAAAAGATTGATCAAGGCATCAACTTGGCAATCCAAGAGTGCTGCTGGAAAGATGAGATGATTTCGGTCGAAATCGATATAAAGATCACTGGAATCGGATGCACGGTTTGCAAATGGCAAGCAAAACAAGAATGGCACAATTCTGCGATTAACAGCACGATGCCATCTAGAATGCAACAAGAAACTAAGCTACTGCACTCCAACATAGCAACAAAGCACATGGCAGTGCTCTACTCAAGATGCTTGACAAAAAATGAACACTGATCTACGGCTAAATCACACAATAGCAGGTTCAAACTAGCATGGAAAAAGTGCAAAAGATTTCGGCATCACAAACTTAGTGAAAATAACAACATGCCAGGAATTAACATCAGGAAGACATGTTTAGAGCAAGCTAACAACATGCTACAGGAACATATCATAGCAAAACAAGGCATGGCATGAATCTACTCAAAGCATAGAACAAAAGTCTCTTACTGACCATAAGCCAAAAAGGATCATAGGATATGATGGCACCCATGTAAACATAGCAAGTTTCGTTAACAGATTCAGACTTGGCAGAAAACTGGGCATGGCATAAACAGAATTATGAAGGCCTCTTTGCAAGATCGATTCACTCACCATAAGGCATTGCATGACAATATAAGCATACTACCAGCAAGAAGACATGATCATAAGGCTAACCATGGCAAGAACAAGTTTATAGCATGCTTGGATCAACTACAACAACCATGGCAAAATTGATTAACATGTAAACAATCTGCCAAGAACATTTTATAGCAAAAGTAGAGCAAGATTAAGTCAGTCTAGGGCACTCCATAAATTCAAACAGGGGCATGGGTGGATGGAGCACAACCATATGTCAAAATCATCCTTACTGAATATACTCAAAAAAAGCATGGATCTCACTGTAGCAACATGGTTACATGGCATCAAAATAACAGCACACAAAGACTTAGCCAAAATCATGAGATCCTGAAATCAACAATATCATGAAGGCTACTTTGCATGCTTGTGCTAGTCACCACATTGATCAAAAAAATACATGGCATACACCCATGTAAAGATGGCATGGCATAGACCAAAATACATGTAGAGCTCATGCCCATATGTAGCACACAAAATTTGTAGCAAAAATGACAAAACCTCATACTCTGATAAGAATCAGCACCTAACAGTTTATAGCACTCTTGCATCAATGATTTGGGCATCAAGATGGACTCAAAAAAGCATGGCACAATGGAACGAAATGAAGAGCACATCATGATGAACATTTTGATATATTGCACGCACAAAACGGAGCTACACATATGAAGTTATGGCAGGGTGAACATGGCACCAGAATGCAATATTTTGAGGACTTAGAAAATTTCGGGGTTCAACCTTGAACGTGGATCTGGATCTGGATCTGGAGTTGGCCGGAGTCTTGCCGGAGACGGACGCCGGAGGGGGGAAGAAGAGGGTCGGGCCACCTGCGGAGGGCAGCGACCACCGGGGCGCGGGAAGGCGCGGCGAAGGGCGGCGCCGGGCGCGGGGAGGTGCGGCTGGAGGTGGCGGAGGGCGGCGCCAGGCGCGGGGAGGCGCGGCCGGAGGCTCACCGGCGACGGGCGGCCGCCGGAGGGCGCGGGGGCGCGCGGGCATGCGGCGGCGGCGGTTCGGGCCTGGGCGGGCTACGGATGGGCCTGGCGGGCTGGCGCGGTGGAGACGACGGAGGGGTGACATGGCGAGCTCCGGTTGGCTGGAGGCGGCGGCGCGGACATGTCCGGCGGTGGGAATTTTGTCCGGCAGCAGAGAGGGGAAAATGCTAGGGTTTCATCCACGAATTTGAAGAGGGGTGCACATATTTATACCTAGAAGGAGGTAGGAGTGTCCAAATGAGGTGTAGTTTTTGGCCACGCGATCGTGATCCGACGATGGAGTACATGGGATAGGTTTGGATGGGTTATTGGGCCACTTTGGAGGGGTGTTTGGTTGCAACACACACGAGGCCTTTATGGTTCCTCGGTTAACCGTTGGAGTATCAAACGGACTCCAAATGGCATGAAACTTGACAGGCGGTCTATCGGTGGTGTACCAAGGCCGCTTGGCAAATCTCGGTCCATTCCGAGAATGTTTAACACCCGCTCATGAAAAGAGACAAGAGGGGTGCACCGGGTGCATGAGGGAGTGCTGGATTGCAAAACGGACAACGGGGAAAATGCTCGGAGGCATGAGACGAACACGTATGCAAATGAGATGCACATGATGACATGATATGAAATGCATGACAAGAACAAAATGAAAAACAAAGACAGGAACCCAACCACGATGGAATCTCATAACTTAACACCGAAAAAGGCAAGAGTCAGAGTACAAATATGGCAAGTTACATTCGGGTTATTACACCTCATTGACAATGATTATTATCAGGACGATGCAGAAGCCAGCCGTGCAAATGACATAGAGGTAATTACTCTCTCATCCAGCTCAGAACCTCTGCCCACACAGAAAACCCGACAAGCAAGCCGGAAAGTAAGATTTTCTCACCCTCTTGATTACTTGGATCCAAACTTTCTTTTGAAGAAACAGCAACACGAAGCTCGCCGCACAACCCGGCACAGCGGCCATGTGTTGACTTCTTCCGGTTTACCGAACATGCCGGTTCGTAAATGCCGCCCAGAGGTCTCTTATACTTCTGACCCATGTTATCCCAAGGCGGGTTATTTCCGACAGCCTCTTAATCTGTCTTATTCAAATTATCAGGGAACTTCCCATTCTTCCTCTGGCGAGTCAACAGGAACGCAGATTCCAACCCTTAAAATGGTTCCTGGGTGAGCATATTTAACTGACCCTTCATATCTTATACTTGATCTTTATACTGACCTGACCTACACTTATTATTTTCAGGGCCCAAGCCAGAGCCAGTAAAAGGGCCAAACAAAATAAACCGGCCGAGGATAGCATTCCCACTGATCCGGAAGAGACTTCGGAACAGTCTAACCCACATATTGAGGCTATTCTTGATGATCCGCCATTGCAAGACCATGAAATCTCGGCTGAGCATGTGGAAATTGATCCGATGACTCATACTGATAATCCGTCAAGCCCCACCAAAGTTGTTGATGACAAGAATGAAGATGTTATAGTCATTGGTGTTGGTTGCACAGCTCCAGGCAATCCCACTGTCCTGTCAAAACATAGTGCCAAAGAAGAATTGTCTGATATTGACAAAGTCAAGCGGAAGGCAGATTTGGAAAGCTATGCCCACCTCAGCGCCCAACATATTCATTCTGGGTTTTTAAATCGTTTGTACACAAGCCGCGACTATGAAGCCGGTTTACTGAATATGATGGAGGAACGATATGAGGTAAATGCTATTAACTCTGCATAAATATTCTTCCCTTAGCCATCAAGTTTATTGAACATGATAGAATAGAATATTCTATAGACTTCCAAGAACTATATAGAACAACTCCAGTAGCCCCCAAGGGCCGGTTTATATTGTCAATATGAACCGGGACTTGTAGAACAACAATTCTTCAATTTTGCCCATATAGCCCCCAAGGGCCGATTTGCACTTTCAAGATGAACCAGGACTTTTATAATAACTACTCTTCAAATTTTCCTGTGTAGCCCCAAGGGCCGACTTAACAAATATGTGAAGTTGGGACTAATTATGTTGTAAGGCACAAAATTCTTGTTTTAGGACCTTGGTAAACCGGTTAACCACCAAGCTGATAGTTGAAGAAAAAATCCAGTGTTAACTAGAGCAAATATGCATTAGCCCCTAAGTGCCAAGAATAATACTTGTATTGAGCTTGGTACTTGTAAAAAATTGATAAGTAGCAATATACATTAGCCCCCAAGTGCCAAGGATAATACTTGTTATGTGCTTGGGACTTTGAATATGCATTGTTATCTCATAAGTTGCTTGTTTCTTGCAGGCTGAGCTTAGCAAGAAGGAATCCCAAATCACCGATCTTCAAGAAAATATCAAATCTCAACAAGCAGAAACTTACAAGGCCAAGGATGAACTGACCAGTTCCTTACAGTAATGGAAAAACTGAAAGAAAGTTTCAAGAACGAATGGGTAGGCTGGGCTACAAAAAAATCAACTCTGCCGAAGAAGGCTGAGGATGCTGAAGCGGCCCTTAATCCGGTAGCAGAGGAACTGACTGGCTTGAAGCAGCAAATAAACGCCATGACTGCTGCTGTTTTTGGTAAATAGCTTCGTCATAAGTTTAAAACATGTATTATCTAATAACACGTCGGTTTATAGATGTTTTTGATGATGCGGGAAGCCGTGTTACTCATCTTGGCTCAGATATGCGGCAAAAACTGAAAACCACCTATACACTTATAGAGCAGCTATATACAGGCATGCAATGGGTTATCTGCACCGGTTCTTATAACAAAGCGCCCCCAACCTTGATCAACGAGTCATTGGAGAAGCTGGCCATGATACCTTCATGACTTGAAGAGCTAAAGAAATCAGCTGCCAGGGCGGGTGCTCTTACTGCACTAACCCGGGCCAAAGCATGGATATCTGATCTTGATCCGGCCGATTTAGCAAACGGCTATCCAAGCATAAAGGAGGATGGGTCAGACTTTGATGTTGATGACCTCGGAGCCCTGACGAGGGAAATGCACCCGTTGGCTAGCAAATTGGCTGAAGAGACCAATCTTTCACATTATCAGGCGATTTATGATGCCAACAACAAGAGAGTTAAAGCGCCAACTCATGATGTTCCAGAACTTATTCCTCCAATCCGTAAGCATACCTATGCCCCTGATGTTGACCCCTCCACACTCATAAGTGATGGATAAAGCCTTAACGGGGATCGATTGGACAACCATTGACTTCCAGCCACTGGGAGAGAAGACAAAGATGAACCGGCTCGGGATGATCCACAACCGTCAAGTCAGCCAGGCCAAGATTCATAAACCGGGGCCGGTTTTATCATCTGGTTTCTCCAAGACTTAAAAACAATTATTCTTTTGGGCACCAAGCGCCTTGTAATAGGCTAGTTTGAAACTCTTATTCTGCTATGCCATCATGCATACTTATTGTGCATGACACTGTTCACCTGCCATGTTAAGATATGCCACGTATGCTTTATGATATTAGCAATTTTGAATCTGGTCCTGCATACAACAGGTGAAAAGTGTCCTGGCGGTTTACCACTGGACGGGTTATAATGCCTGACATAAACCATAGGAAATTATCACAATTTATAACCAAGGATGGACTGAATGACAATCATATATGATTGAAAATATGTCATACCTGTGATATTTGATCACACTGTTGGTTTACCAAGCCAGTGCAGTAAAGGTGATAGCCCAAAATTTGAACACTGGTAATTATCAGAGATTGCCGGTTTACAAACAAAGTCGGGTTGGGTTAATAAACACCGGATATTATCTTATCTCAAACTGGCGACTTATAGTCAAAAACCAGGCCGGGTTAAAAAACACTGGATAATATCTCCTCTTATCCTGGCGACTTATAGTCAAAAGCCAGGCCGAGTTAATAAACCCCGGTGAATTATAATCATAAAACGGTATAAGCCTTATCAAATAAACCTCAAGCAGAAAGAATTTGTCAAATAAAAAATAAATGAGAAAACGAGGCTTTTCATGGGCTGCCAGGCCACTGAGTTAAACCGTTTTATAAACCTTATAAGATGGACCTCACATAACCAATTGTCATTTTAACTTTGACAAGTTCAGGGTCTGCATAAGATTGACTTGTCAAACATTCGACGGGTCATTCCAGGATTACCTGGGCGGGGTGGCTTACTTAAAAAAGGCAGGATAACTCGGGGTTTTAGGTGAATACACCTGGCTTCCAAGCCTGGCTTTTAAGCCTATTACAAGAGTTATAAAAACTCTTTATTCTTTAGAACAAAAGAGCCCCCAAGCAATATTTTGAGCTGTGCTCAAGGGGCACCTATGTTTGAGTTGTGCTATTGAAACAGACTCTTGTTGGTCCCTTTAACCTGGGTAGCAAGCCCCCAAGTTTTTTTTATGTGGCCTGTAAGCCGGATCAAAGGGTAACCATAACTTTGTTGTATAAAGCAGAAGCCCCCAAGTGACCAAAAATTCGTTATTTAAAGAGAAAAAACGACAGAGGCCCTGCTTTAATAGGGATGCCGGTTTATTATATTTATCATAATATATACATTGTCAAAAATATGTACATCAGAAGAGCCAATGGCTCAAGCGTAGTAAGGCCGAAGATGAGCAATATTCCACAGCCGGCGGGTCTCTTCCTCCGACGTGCGTGAGTCCTTGTGGTCTCGAACATCAATAAGGTAATATGACCCATTGTTCAGATTCTTGCTGACCACAAAGGGTCCTTCCCAAGGTGGGGATAACTTGTGCATATCAGTCTGATCCTGGATAAGACGGAGCACCAGATCGCCTTCTTGGGAAGTTCTGGTTTTAACCCGACGGCTATGATAACATCGCAGATCTTGCTGGTAAACAGCGCAAATCTTGCTGGTAAATTGCCGAACGAGCCGCTGCGATGTCACGCTCCTCATCCAACAGGTCAAGTGCTTCCTGACGTGTTTTTTTCATTGTCAGCTTCAACATAAGCCGCCACATGAGGTGAGTCATGATGGATGTCACTAGGGAGAACCGCCTCTGCTCCATAAACCATGAAGAAAGGTGTGTATCCCATAGATTTGTTAGGGGTCGTATTAATGCTCCATAACACGGAAGGTAACTCCTCCACCCAACAACCCGGCGTCCTCTGCAGGGGAACCATAAGCTGGGGCTTGATGCCTTTCAAGATCTCTTGATTGGCTCTCTTAGCTTGACCATTAGATTGGGGGTGAGCCACTGACGACACATCAAGCCGGATATGCTCATGTTGACAAAATTCTTCCATAGCACCCTTAGAGAGATTAGTGCCATTGTCTGTTATGATGATGTGTGGAAAGCCAAAACGAAAGATCACCTTCTTCATGAATTGAACCGTCGTTGCTGCATCACACTTACTGACTGGCTCTACCTCTACCCACTTAGTGAACTTATCAATCGCCACTAAAAGGTGGGTCTTCTTATCCTTGGATATTTTGAAAGGTCCAACCATATCAAGCCCCCAAACTGCAAATGGCCAAGTAATTGGAATCATACTCAATTCTTGAGCCGGCACATGAGCTCGTCGTGAAAATTTCTGACATCCATCACACCTGCTGACTAGGTCCTCCGCATCAGCATGAGCTGTTAGCCAATAAAACCCATGACGAAAAGCTTTAGCCATGAGGGATTTTGAACCGGCATGATGACCACAGTATCCTTCATGAATCTCACGCAGGATCTCATATCCCTCTTCTGGAGAAACACAACGTTGAAACGCCCATGTGACACTGTGATGATGCAGCTCTCCATTAACAATTGTCATTGACTTAGACCACCGGGTTATCTGCCTGGCTAAGGTTTCATCCCCAGGTAACTCGCCCCGGGTCATATAAGCCAAATAAGGGACTGTCCAATCCAGAATTACATGAAGAGCCGCCACCAACTAAGCTTCTAGGTCAGGAATAGCCAAATCCTCCTCTATAGGTAACTTGATCGACGGGTTATGCAAAACATCAAGAAAGACATTAGGCGGCACCGGTTTATGTTGAGAACCCAACCGGATTAAAGCATCCGCCGCTTCATTTTTCCTCCGATCAACGTGCTCAACTTGATAACCCTTGAAATGACCAGCAATAATGTCCACCTCCCGTCAATAAGCCGCCATGAGTGGATCCTTGGAATCCCAAGTACCAGAGACTTGCTGAGCCACCAAATCTGAGTCGCCAAAACACCTAACCCGGCTTAAGTTCATCTCCTTAGCCATCCGAAGACCGTGGAGCAAGGCCTCATATTCAGTTGCATTGTTAGTGCAAGGAAACATCAAATGGAGAACATAACCGAATTTATCACCTCGAGGGGAAGCAAGCACAACTCCAGTCCCCCGAGCCCTCCAATTGCTTGGACCCATCAAAGTGAATAGTCCAATACGTGTTATCTGGCTTTTCCTCAGGCATCTGCAGCTCTGTCCAGTCATTGATGAAATCCACCAACGCCTGAGACTTGATGGTCGTGCGAGGCATATATTTCAAACCATGAGGACCAAGCTCAATAGCCCACTTGGCCACCCGACCTGTGGCTTCTCCGTTCTGAATAATGCCCCCTAAAGGAGAAGAACTAACCACAGTGATGGGATGACCCAGAAAATATTGCTTAAGCTTCTGGCTGGCCATGAATACCCCATATACAAGCTTCTGCCAGTGCGGATATCTCTGCTTGGACTCAATAAGCACCTCACTGGTGTAGTAAACCGGCCTTTGAACCGGATATTCCTTGCCTGCCTCCTTGCTTCCACCACAATAGCTACACTAACAGCCCGGGCATTGGCTGCTACATACAACAATAATGGCTCTTTATCAACAGGGGCAGCCAGAATAGATGGCTCAGCCAGCTGCTTCTTCAAGTCCTCAAACGCTTCATTAGCGGCATCACTCCAGACAAAATTATCTGTCTTTTTCATCATTTGGTACTGAGGGATGGCCTTCTCTCCCAACAGGATTAATGCTGCAATACGACCCGCCAGGCATTGCACATCATTGACACACACCGGTTTAGCCAGAAAAGTGATGGCTTTGATCTTCTCCGGATTAGCTTTGATGCCCATGTTAGACACCAAAAAACCCAAGAGCTTGCCTGCCGGCACACCAAAATCACACTTGGCCGGGTTAAGCATCATTTTATAAACCCGGAGATTATCAAAGTTTCCTTTAAATCATCTATCAATGTCTCTTTCTCTCTGGATTCACCACAATATCATCCACATAAGCATGAACGTTGCGCCCAATTTGATTATGAAGGCAATTCTGCACACATCTCTGATAAGTCGCCTGGGCACTCTTGAGCCCAAAGGGCATAGATACATAGCAGAAGGCTCCAAAGGGAGTTATGAAAGCCGTCTTCTACTGGTCCTTCACTACCATCTTGATCTGATGATAACCAGAATAAGCATCCAAAAAACTCAAACGCTCACAACCCGCCATAGCATCGATGATCTGATCAATACGAGCGAGAGCAAAAGGATTAGCCGGACAAGCCTTGTTTAGATTCGTGTAGTCCACACACTTACGCCAAGTGTCGTTCTTTTTAAGTACCATCACCGGGTTAGCCAACCACTCAGGATGGAACACCTCGATGATAAACCCAGCCGCCAAGAGTCGGCTACCTCTTCACCAATGGCCTTACGCCTCTCTTCGTTGAAGCGATGAAGAAACTGCTTGACCGGTTTAAACTTGGGATCAATATTAAGAGTGTGCTCAGCGAGTTCCCTTGGTACACCTGGCATGTCTGAAGGTTTCCATGAAAAGATGTCCCGGTTCTCACGGATGAACTCGATGAGCGCGCTTTCTATTTTGGATCCAGGTTAGCACTGATGCTGAACTGCTTGGATGAATCGCCAGGAACAAAATCAACCATCTTGGTATCGTCTGCCGATTTAAACTTCAAAACCGGATCATGCTTTGTAGTTGGCTTTTTTAAAGATGTCATATATGCCGGATCAACATTGTCCTTATAAAATCTTAACTCCTCCATTGCACAAACCGACTCAGCATAAGCCGCATCACCTTCTTCGCATTCCAGAGCTATCTTACGGCTTCCATGCACTATAATGGTCCCCTTGTAACCCGGCATCTTGAGCTGCAGATAAACATAACAAGGCCGTGCCATGAACTTGGCATAAGCCGGCCGCCCAAGCAGAGCGTGATATGGACTGTGAATCTTGACTACCTCAAAGGTCAATGTCTCTGACCTAGAGTCATGATCATCACCAAAAACAACTTCCAGAGCTATCTTTCCAACCGGGTATGCCGATTTACCAGGCACCACGCCATGGAAAACTGTGTTCGATGGTTTAAGATTTTTATCCGTCAACCCCATGCAACGGGAGGTTTCGTAATACAGGATATTGATGCTGCTCCCTCCGTCCATGAGTACCTTGGTAAATTTATACCCTCCGACCTAAGGTGCGACCACCAAAGCCAGGTGACCTGAATTATTAACCTGGGGCGGGTGATCTTCCTGACTCCATGTAGGGTAACGCAGCAGAAAACAAAAAAAATTCGACCTACGCACCAGCCCGGGACCACTATGGAGACTGCATACAAGGTTTGATCTTTTCGTTACCGACTCGTAGCGCAGCGGAAGTAGAGTCGATGACGATCGGTGGTGCAGATCCCCGCAGCTAAGATTTACAACCTCCCAACCGCGAGGATGTACTCCCTCATCTGTCGAACGAACAGCCCTCCAGGAGGTGGTCGGACAGTCCCTCGGACAATGTCGCGGACACCCTTCGGGAGGCACTCTCAAAACTCAAAAGTTCACTCAGACAGCCCTTCGGGAGGACTCACAGAACTCGGACCGTCACTTGGACAGCCCTTCGGGAGGCACTCTCAAAACAGCCCCTCGGGCGTAAAGATCGAAACTACGACCTCTCTACGGGGTTGCACACATATGGTGTCATCTATCCAGCAGGGCTTCGCCGTCCAGAACTAGTCCTGCCGGAACCAAGACAGCCTTTCGGCTCTACGAAACTATTTCGCTGGGAGGGAGATAGAGAGAGCCAGATCATGCATGGCATTTGTATGAGAGAAAGAGTGTGTCTTTAGGCAGCCCCCTCCGCCCCTATTTATAGGCCAAGCCTAAGGGTGGCTTCTCCAAGAAGCCAAGGGGATAATACCAAAAGGCCCTCAAGGTGGCTTCTCCAAGAAGCCAAGCAAAAAGCACTTTCACTATTCATGACGACATTTTTCAGCGTCGGTTCAAACTGAAAATATTTATGTGGGCTCAGAACATTTCCAGTACCCACTAAAATAATTTCAACGCATTCCAAAACAATTCCGATTTAGTGATTTTCATCTCCGAAAAGCAAACAAGAATGTGTTTTCACTATTCATGAAGACAATTTTTCGCGTCCATTAAATCCAAAAATATTTCTGCGGGTCTTAGAATAATTCCAGTACCCACTAAAATGATTTTGGATTTGTTCTGAAACAATTTCAGATTAGTGAATTTCATCATCGAAAAACAACCAAAGCGGTACCGGCAGCTCCGAAACATTTTCGGTTTTTATCCCCAAAAATTCCCAGAAGTTTCCAGAATAATTCTGGCACCCTCCAAGAATTATCAGGCGTGTCCTGAAACCAATTTGACTTAATGGTATATCCCGAAACAACTTTTCGGTGTTACGAAACTATTTCGCTATTCTCTCTCCGGAACTCTTCCATTGTCTCCGAAACTTTTTCGGCAAATTTCTCTCAGACTCCCTGTCTAGTATTCAGCAGATAGATGACCCTTAAGTGTGTGACCCTATAGGTTAGGTGAAGCATAGACATGACCGGAACACTTTCCGATCAATGATCAACATCGGAGCAGTGGACACCCATATTGACCCCTATACCCACACGAATGAATATTCGAGTGAACCTCCGGTTGCAGTGAGCTATTCCTGTTGCTTCGCGATATGTCACAAACACCCGAGGTGAGATTTATTGCATCCCCGTGGACGAACAATTTATCCACCATGCAAGTTACCTCGTTACCGGTTTCGTTCTCTTTCTCGTTTCCGTGTTCCGGCATCCCTGTGATTAAATCACACTGTGTCTAGCCAGACGATGATGGATACCGTAACACCGAGAGGGCCCGAGAATATCTCTCCATCGTCAGAGGAGCAACTCACAATCTTGAGCTATCAAGTTACTTGACACACTTTTCCATGAACCCGTAAGCCGCCGTAATAGCCACACATTTATGGATGACGTTTAACAAACCCCAAAGTTCATGAAGCAACTATGAAGAAACTCGATACTCTCATGGTCTAAGTAATTATGCAAACATTAACCATCTTTGTGTTATCCACCATAAACTTGTGACGAATGAATCTCATAGCATAACATCAATCCGAGTCGATTCAACACAAATGTTCTCTTAGCATTGTGACCTCAAAGTTGCTGGCATTGACATGCCCATGATCAGGAAAACAGAACCATCATGCAACACTTGAGCTAGTCTTAGAGGCCAGACTAAGAATACTTCTTACCATTTATTATTCCACACGTGCATATGAGTCTTCCTCCGAGCCTTGTTTTATTGCAGACTCGAGAACCATAGTAGTTATAGCATGGAACATAAACATAATTATGAACTTGGAGATAAATAATATCATTTATTATTGCCTCTAGGGCATATCTCCTACACTCCACACAATGGGCTGCTCAGACCAGCGCAAGTAACGGGGAACTGCCGGTTCAACAGCGTTCACCACCCTCTTATGAAGCTTCTGATCCCATTTGCATAAAATTGTGGTGAAGACGTGGTACTGCCCACTATTCAACTGCTTCGGGTTACTCTCATAACCAGACTGTTGCTGCTGTTGACTCCCCTGATTATTCTGCTGGCCGTAACCACCCTGGTTGTCGTGATTACCTTGATTTCCTTGGAGGAAAGCGCGCTCAGGACCTGAACCGATGGGCGCTCAGGGCCTCCTGCCCCGGCAGCCGCTGCTGCCGCTGACCCGAAAATCAGCTCCACTGTAGTCGATGAGTGATGTACGGGCTATGTGTCAGCCATGAAGATTGCAACCCGGTTCGGCGGCTCGTAGTGGTCCAGAATACTTTCGCCATCGGAACAGCCCCCAAGCCGGCGTCTTGCAGTTGATACAATGACTCGGTCTCACCGATGGATGACTCGCCATCAGAGTAAACAACGGTCTCACCACCAGATGCCGATCTATCCTCTGATTCCGCTCCATGAATAAATCCCACGAAGGTATGATTCATGGCGGGCCGAACCCAGGCAGGTCTCGCATGCTGAGCTGTCTCGATGATGTCGGTGCAGATGTCCGGCTCACGGTCGGTTCGCCGATGAAGACGTGAATTCCGCCGAAGGGGGGCCTATACCCGTACTCAATTGAGTCGGCCTCAGGGCCCCAGCCTGCATCGTCAATGTAGAGCTTGCTACGGCGACTCTTGGTCATCAGGCCCACGGCGTATCCTTTCATCCCTTCGAAGTTGCCCTCTAAGAACTTGAAACCATCGTGCGATAGCCCCATAGTGGGCGCCAACTGTCGTCGAATTGTCACGGCAGATGTCCTAGTGTGAGGACTTAGTCGTGGAGCCATCGCGATGAGGTTAGCTTAAAAGGGGTTAATCAGGACAAAGGACACGAGGAGTTTATACTGGTTTGGCCCCTTACAGTGAAGGTAAAAGCCTAATCCAGTTAGAGGTGGTATTGCTAGGGTTTCGATGAGCAGGGAGCGAATACGCTTGACCCGTCTCTCGATCTGTTGTTTCTTGTCCTCAAACCGTCGTCGGGTCGTCCCTTTATATACACAGGTTAATGCCCGGCGGTTCATAGATTCCTGGCCGGCTCATAAACAAGTCTGGCTCGGTATCTACTCTTTCCTATCTTACAATACAAGTTATACTCATATGGCGGTTTACATTTATGGGCCCTAATCCGCCTTCGGGCTTTAGGCCTTCTTACTAAGTTTCCTTCGTAAGTCGCCATCCTCTTATGTCTTCATGGGATTCAATATTGGTAATCATCACGAGCATAACCCAGCCCCTCCTGGGCGGTTTATACTCAATAGTTATATCCCCAACACCCACTTAGTTTCTTTTTGAGCTTTCATACACTTATAGCTCTAGTGCATCTGTTGCATGGCAATCCCTACTCACTCACATTGATATCTATTGATGGGCATCTCCATAGCCCGTTGATACGTCTAGTTGATGTGAGACTATCTTCTCCTTTTTGTCTTCTCCACAACCACCATTCCATTCCACCTATAGTGCTATATCCATGGCTCACACTCATGTATTGAGTGAAGATTGAAAAAGTTTGAGAACGTCAAAAGTATGAAACAATTGCTTAGCTTGTCATCGGGGTTGTGCATGATTTAAATATTTTGTGTGGTGAAGATAGAGCATAGCCAGACTATATGATTTTGCAGGGATAAATTTCTTTGGCCATGTTATTTTGAGAAGACATAATTGTTTAGTTAGTATGCCTGTAATATTATAATTTTTATGTCAATATTAAACTTTTATCTTGAATCTTTCAAATCTGAACATGCATGCCACAATAAAGAGAATTACTTTGAAAATTATGTTAGGAAGCATTCCACATCAAAAATTCTGTTTTTATCATTTACCTACTCGAGGACGAGCAGGAATTAAGCTTGGGGATGCTTGATACGTCTCCAACGTATCTATAATTTTTTATTGTTCCATGCTATTATATTATCTGTTTTGGATGTTTAATGGGCTTTATTATGCACTTTTATATTATTTTCGGGACTAACCTATTAACCGAAGGCCCAGTGCAAATTGCTAGGTTTTTTTGCCTATTTCAGTGTTTCGCAGAAAAGGAATATCAAACGGAATCCAAACGGAATGAAACCTTCACGAGGATCATTTTTGGAACAAACGCAATCCAGGAGACTTGGAGTGGACATCAAGAAAGCGGCAAGGAAGCCACGAGGCGGGAGGGCGCGCCCCCCACCCTCGTGGGCCCCTCACAGCTCCACCGACCTACTTCTTCCTCCTATATATACCCATATACCCTGAAAACATCCAAGAGCACCACGAAACCCTATTTTCACCACCGCAACCTTCTGTACCCGTGAGATCCCATCTTGGGGCCTTTTCCGACGCTCCGTCGGAGGGGGAATCGATCACGGAGGGCTTCTACATCAACACCATAGCCTGTCCAATGATGTGTGAGTAGTTTACCACAGACCTTCAGGTCCATAGTTATTAGCTAGATGGCTTCTTCTCTCTCTTTGGATCTCAATACAAAGTTCTCCTCGATTCTCTGGGAGATCTATTCGATGTAAAGATCCGATGAATTGTGGGTTTAGATCAAGATTATCTATGAACAATATTTGGTTCGCCTCTGAATTCTTTTATGCATGATTAAATATCTTTGCAAGTCTCTTTGAATTATCAGTTTGGTTTGGCCTACTAGATTGATCTTTCTTGCAATGGGAGAAATGCTTAGCTTTGGGTTCAATCTTACGGTGTCCTTTCCCAGTGACAGCAAGGGCAGCAAGGCATGTATTGTATTGTTGCCATCAAGGATAAAAGGATGGGGTTTATATCATATTTCTTGAGTTTATCCCTCTAAATCATGTCATCTTTCCTAATGCGTTACTCTGTTCTTATGAACTTAATACTCTAGATGCATGATGGATAGCGGTCGATGTGTGAAGTAATAGTAGTAGATGCAGAATCGTTTCGGTCTACTTGTCACGGACGTGATGCCTATATACATGACCAGGCCTAGATATTCTCATAACTATTCGATTTTCTATCAATTGCTCGATAGTAATTTGTTCACCCACCGTAGATTATGCTATCTTGAGAGAAGCCATTAGTGAAACCTATGGCCCCCGGGTCTATTCTCCATTGTATTATTTTCCCGTCAACTAGCTATTTCTATTACCATTTATTTTGCAATCTTTACTTTCCAATCTATACAAAAATACCAAAAATATTTATCTTATTATCTTTATCAGATCTCACTTTCATAAGTGACCATGAAGGGATTGACAACCCCTTTATCGTGTTGGTTGCGAGGTTCTTGTTTGTTTGTGTAGGTACTAGGCGACTTGCATGCAGTCTCCTACTGGATTGATACCTTGGTTCTCAAAAACTGAGGGAAATACTTACGCTACTTTGTTACATCACCCTTTCCTCTTCAAGGGAAAACCAACGCATGCTCAAGAGGTAGCAGCCATGCCACGAATACGATGTCAACTACATGATCATGCAAAGCAATATGACTATGATGAAGCGTGTCATAATAAATAGAACAGTGGAAAGTTGCATGGCAATATATCTCGGAATGGCTATGGAAATGCCATAATTGGTAGGTATGGTGGCTGTTTTGAGGAAGGTAAATGATGGTTTTATGGTATTGATAACCCACAAGTATAGGGGATCGCAACAGTTTTCGAGGGTAGAGTATTCAACCCAAATTTATTGATTCGACACAAGGGGAGACAAAGAATATTCTCACGTATTAGCAGCTGAGTTGTCAATTAAACCACACCTGGAAACTTAATATCTGCAGCAAGGTATTTAGTAGCAAAGTAATATGATAATAATGGTAACGGTAGCAAAAGTAATATTTTTGGGTTTTATAGTGATTGTAACAATAGCAACGGAAAAGTAAATAAGCAAAGAACAATATATGAAAAGCTCGTAGGCATTGGATCGGTGATGGAGAATTATGTCAGATGCGATCGATCATGCAACAATTATAACATAGGGTGACACGAAACTAGCTCCAGTTCATCAATGTAATGTAGGCATGTATTCCGAATATAGTCATCCGTGCTTATGGAAAAGAACTTGCATGACATCTTTTGTCCTACCCTCCCGTGGCAGCGGGGTCCTATTGGAAACTAAGGGATATTAAGGCCTCCTTTTAATAGAGTACCGGACCAAAGCATTAACACATGGTGAATACATGAACTCCTCAAACTACGGTCATCACCGGTAATGGTCCCGATTATTGTCACTTCGGGGTTAACGGATCATAACACATAATAGGTGACTATAGACTTGCAAGATAGGATCAAGAACTCACATATATTCATGAAAACATAATAGGTTCAGATCTGAAATCATGGCACTCGGGCCCTAGTGACAAGCATTAAGCATAGCAAAGTCATAGCAACATCAATCTCAGAACATAGTGGATACTAGGGATCAAACCCTAACAAAACTAACTCGATTACATGATAAGTCTCATCCAACCCATCACCATCTAGCAAGCCTACGATGGAATTACTCACGCACGGCGGTGAGCATCATGAAATTGGTGATGGAGGAAGGTTGATGATGACGATGGCGACGGATTCCCCTCTCCGGAGCCCCGAACGGACTCCAGATCAGCCCTCCCAAGAGAGTTTAGGGCTTGGCGGCAGCTCCGTATCATAAAACGTGATGAATCCTTCTCTCTGATTTTTTTCTCCCCGAACATGAATATATGGAGTTGGAGTTGAGGTCGATGGAGTGTCAGGGGGCCCACGAGGCAGGGGGCGCGCCCAGGGGGTAGGCACGCCCCCACCCTCATGGACAGGGTGTGGGGCCCCTGACATAGATTCTTCTTCCAGTATTTTTTATATATTCCAAAAACAATCTCCATTGATTTTCAGGTCATTCCGAGAACTTTTATTTCTGCACAAAAATAACACCATGGCAATTCTGCTGAAAACAGCGTCAGTCCAGGTTAGTTCCATTCAAATCATGCAAGTTAGAGTCCAAAACAAGGGCAAAAGTGTTTGGAGAAGTAGATACGACGGAGACGTATAAACTCCCCCAAGCTTAAACCTTTGCTTGTACTCAAGCAATTCAGTTGATAAACTGAAAGTGATAAAGAAAAACTTTTACAAACTCTGTTTGCTCTTGTTGTTGTAAATATGTAAAGCGAGCACTCAAGTTTTCAGCAAAGATTATGAACTAACCATATTCACAATAACATTTAGGTCTCATGTTTACTCATCTCAATGGCATAATCAGCTGGCGAGCAATAATAACAAATCTCGGATGACAACACTTTCTCAAAACAATCATGATATGATATAACAAGATGGTAACTCGCTAGCCCTTTCTGAGACTGCAAAACATAAATGCAGAGCACCTTTAAAGATCAAGGACTGACTAGACATTGTAATTCATGGTAAAAGAGATCCAGTCACAGTCATACTCAATGTAAACTAATAGTAATGGATGCAAATGACAGTGGTGCTCTCCAACTGGTGCTATTTAATAAGAGGATGATGACTCAACATAAAAGTAAATAGATAAGCCCTTCACAGAGGGAAGCAGAGATTTGTAGAGGTGCTAGAGCTCGATTTCGAAATATATATGAATAATATTTTGAGCGGTATACTTTCATTGTCAACATAACAACCGAGAGATCTCGATATCTTCCATGCTACACACATTATAGGCAGTTCCCAAGCAGAATGGTAAAGTTTATACTCCCCCACCACCAACAAGCATCAATTCATGGCTTGCCCAAAACAACGGGTGCCTCCAACTAACAACAATCCTGGGCGAGTTTTGTTTGCAATTATTTTGATTTGATTTGAGCACAGGACTGGGCATCCCGGTGACCAGCCATTTTCTCGTGAATGAGGAGCGGAGTCCACTCCTCTTGAGAATAACCCGTCTAGCATGGAGGATACAAACAGCCCTAGTTTATACATGAGCTATTCGAGCATACAAAACAGAAGTTTATTTGAAGGTTTAGAGTTTGGCACATACAAATTTACTTAGAACGGCAGGTAGATACCGTGTATTGGTAGGTATGGTGGACTGATATGGAATAACTTTGGGTTTTATGGAATTGGATGCACAAGCAGTATTCCCGCTTAGTACAAGTGAAGGCTAGAAAAAGACTAGGAAGCGACCAGCTAGAGAGCGACAACAGTCATGAACATGCATTAAAATTAATCGACACCGAATGCAAGCATGAGTAGGATATAATGCACCATGAACATAAATATCATAGAGGCTATGTTTATTTTGTTTCAACTACATGCGTGAACATGTGCCAAGTCGAGCCACCCGAATCGTACAAAGGAGGATACCACCCCATCATACCACATCACAACCATTTTAATAGCATGTTGGCACGCAAGGTAAACCATTATAAACTCCTAGCTAATTAAGCATGGCATAAGCAACTACAATCTCTAATTGTCATTGCAAATATGTTTCTTTCATAATAGGCTGGATCAGGAATGATGAACTAATAATATTTACAAAAACAAGAGAGGTCGAGTTCATACCAGCTTTTCTCATCTCAATAAGTTCATCATATAATCATCATTACTGCCTTTCACTTGCACGGCCGAATAGTGTGGATAATAATAATAATAATAGTGCACGTGCATTGGACTAAGTTGGAATCTGCAAGCATTCAATTCAAGAGAGAAGACAAGGTAATATGGGCTCTTTGTTAGCTCAACGACAATGCATATGAGAGTCACTCAACATTTTAATCATGGTCTTCTCCTCTCGACCCCCAAAGGAAAGAAAAGAAACAAAACTATATACACGGGAAAGCTCCCAACAAGCAAAAGAAGAACGAGAAATCTTTTGGGGTTTTCTTTTTAATTACTACTACTACAAGCATGGAAAGTAAACTAACTAAAATCTACAACTATTTTTATTGTTTTTCTTAAGGTTTTTCAAACACACAAGAAGAAAACAAGAAAATGAAAATAAACTAGCATGGATGATACAATGAAAAAGTATGAGCACCGACAACTGGCATGAGTGTGTGAACATGAATGTAATGTCGGTGAGAGATACACACTCCCCCAAGCTTAGGCTTTTGGCCTAAGTTGGTATATGCCCATGGATCAAAGTGGCCCTCTCCGGTGTAGGGAGGAGTGTCCTCTGGGTGCCACTGGTTGGCAATCTCCTCAGGATTCCACTGATAAACTGACTGCCGATAAGGGTCCTGGGGTGGTTCCGGCTCGGGCTCTGGAGCTGGTGTCACACTCCAGTATGCATAAACGTCCTCCAGTAAAACAAGGTACTTGCCTGAAAATATGTTAAACAAAGAGGGAGTAGGCAAGGTGTCTCAAAGTTATTCTTACCAAAAATCAGTTTATAGTTAAGCATCTTCTTCTTATTCTTAACAATAAAATCATGTGCTACCATGATCTTATAATCTAGAAAAATGTTAGGCGTCAACTTTTCCTCCTTCTCATAATGCCTGATAGGTATGTTAAAGTGTGCAGCTAAGCGCGAGGCAAAAATGCCTCCAAGGACGGGGCCCTTAGTACGGTTCAGATTTAACCGTTTAGCAACAATAGCGCCTAAACTGAAAGTAGTATCTTGAAACAAGGCATGGCGCAAAATAACAATATCAGAGGCACTAAGGTTCCCATAGTTCCCACGCCCAATTAAGCATCTACTAGCAAATATTGCAAAGTAGCGTAGAACAGGAAAATGTATGCTAGTGATTCTCGCATCGGAAACTTTCCTCGTTCCCCACAGCAATCATATCAATAAACCCCTCCACATCATTACGATGTGGTTCCTCTATGCTGCCCTCAAAAGGTATCAAACAATCTGACAAAAATCACGAAGTGACATTTCCTTATGCTCATCATATAAATAAAATTCCACCGAAGGCGGCGAGCTTCTAGCATGGAAATGAAAGTTTTGCACAAAGATATTGGTGAGTAAGAGATACTGTTCACGACGGTCGTGGAGGAAGGCGGTGAGGCCTGCATTCTCGGCCAAGTAATAAAAATCTTCATAAATCCCGGCCTCTTTCAAGAACTCATCACAAGGCCATTCACATGGCCGAACCTCCGCAGTACGAGGGAGATTATACTTGGGCTTCTTGTTCTCTTCACTTTGTTTATCCTTCGAGCTTCGGCTCGATGAGCCCCTCAAAAATCTCTTCATCTTTTTCTGAAAATTTTTGATATTTTTAGTAACTTAAAATAAAAGTGAACCAAACTTAACAAAATTGATAGCAACTACTCCTACAAGTGCCTAGAGGATATATCATGCATTAAAACTACTTTTGACCATATAAATTTGACATGCAAGCTCAAGAACATGGTCACCTAAGCAGAAAAAAATTGCAATGAATAAAGCACTAGAACAAAAACTAATTGGACCATTGGAGGAGTCACATACCAAAGAACAATCCCCCAAAGCAGTTTTTTGAATGGAGCTTTGAGCAAGGAGATCGAAAATGGTAGCAAGATGAGCAAGAACTCGGGTTTGAGCTGGTTGGTGATTTTTTTTGGGAGGAAGAAGGAGTGTGTGGTGGCTGGAATAAGTGGAGGGGACCCACATGGGGTCCATGAGGCAGGGTGTGCACCCAGGGGGGTGGGCGCGCCCTCCACCCTTGTGGACACGTGGCTGCTCCCCCTGCTGTGTTTTTAGTGCCAGATATTCTCAAATATTCTAGAAAAAAATCATATTTAAATTTCAGGGCATTTGGAGAACTTTTATTTTTGGGGTATTTTTTATTGCATGGATAATTCAGAAAATAGACAGAAAATATTATTTTTGCTTTATTTAATATGAATAACAAAAAGTAAAAAGAGGGTACAGAGAGTTGTGTTTTCTAAATTCATCCATCTCATGTTCATCAAAAGGAATCCACTAACAAGGTTGATCAGGTCTTGTTAACAAACTCATTTCGAGTAACATGAAACCGGAGAAATTTCGAATAACACTAGATTACCTCAACGGGGATATGCATGTAGCCAACAATAAGAATATCATATTTCTTATTGACAGTAGGAAGAGGAAATTCAAAACCTCCAATAGTGATTGTTGAAAATTTTCCAATAGAATTGATACTGTGGACTTGAGGTTGTTTCCTCGGAAAGTATACCGTATGCTCATTACCATTAACATGAAAAGTGACATTGCCTTTGGTGCAATCAATAACAGCCCCTGCAGTATTCAAAAAGGTTCTTCCAAGAATAATAGACATACTATTGTCCTCGGGAATATCAAGAATAACAAAGTCCGTTAAAATAGTAACGTTTGCAACCACAACAGGCACATTCTCACAAATGCCGATAGGTATAGCAGTTGATTTATCAGCCATTTGCAAAGATATTTCAGTAGGTGTCAACTTATTCAAATCAAGTCTAAGATATAAAGAGAGAGGCATGACACTAACACCGGCTCCAAGATCACATAAAGTAGTTTTAACATAGTTTCTTTTAATGGAGCATGGTATAGTTGGTACTCCTGGATCTCCAAGTTTCTTTGGTATTCCACCCTTAAAAGTATAATTAGCAAGCATGGTGGAAATTTCAGCTTCTGGTATCTTTCTTTTATTAGTAACAATTTCCTTCATATATTTGGCATAAGGGTTCATTTTAAGCATATCAGTCAAACACATATGCAAAAAGATAGGTCTAATCATTTCAGCAAAGCGCTCAAAATCCTCATCATCCTTTTTCTTGGATGGTTTAGGAGGAAAAGGCTCTTTCTTTACCGTGCTTCCTAGCAACAAAGTCTCTCTTATCATAATGTTGATTCTTTGATTGTGGGTTATCAAGATCAACAGCGGGTTCAATCTCTACATCATTATCATTGCTAGGTTGAGCATCAACATGAACATCATCATTAACATTATCACTAGGTTCATGTTCATTACCAGATTGTGTTTTAGCATCAGAAATAGAAATATCATTGGGATTCTCAGGTGTGTCAATAACAGGTTCACTAGAAGCATGCAAAGTCTTATCATTTTTCTTTTTGTTCCTTTTAGAAGGACTAGGTGCATCAATATTAATTCTCTGAGAATCTTGCTCAATTCTCTTAGGATGGCCCTCAGGATACAAGGGTTCCTGAGTCATTTTACCACCTCTAGTCATAACTCTAATGTCATTATCATTTTTCTTATTATTTAGCTCATTGAGCAAATCATTCTGAGCTTTAAGTGCTTGTTCTACTTGAGTGATAACCATAGAAGCATGTTTACTAATAAGTTTAAGTTCACCTTTAACATTAGCCATATAATCACCCAAGTGTTCAAGCATATCAGCATTGTGTTTCAGTTGTCTACCAACATAAGCATTGAAGTTGTCTTGTTTAACCATAAAGTCATCAAACTCATCTAAGCATGGGCTAGCAAACTTAGTAAATGAGATTTCACATTTATCAAATCTATAGAGAGAATTTACCTTTACTACCTGTGTCGGGTTATCAAGACCATGTGTTCCTTCACCAGGCGGCAAATTAAGACCATGTAATTCTCCAATAGGTGGTAAATTCTTAACATCTTCAGTTTTAATACCCTTTTCTTTCATAGATTTCTTTGCCTCTTGCATATCTTCAGGACTGAGAAATAGAATACCCCTTTTCTTCGGTGTTGGCTTAGGAGTTGGTTCAGGAAGTGTCCAATTATTTTCATTAGTCAACATATTATTCAATAGCAATTCAGCTTGATGAACAGTTCATTCCCTGTAAACACAACCAGCACAACTATCCAGGTGGTCTCTGGAAGCATAGGTTAGTCCATTATAAAAGATATCAAGTATTTCATTTTTCTTGAGAGGATGATTAGGCAAAGCATTAAGTGATCGAAGAAGCCTCCCCCAAGCTTGTGGGAGACTCTTCTTCAATTTCCACAAAATTATATATTTCCCTTAAAGCAGCTTGTTTCTTATGAGCGGGGCAATATTTAGCAGAGAAGTAATAAATCATATCCTGGGGACTACGCACACAACCAGGATCAAGAGAATTAAACCATGTTTTAGCATCACCCTTTAATGAGAACGGAAACAACTTAAGGATAAAGTAATAGCGAGTTTTCTCATCATTAGTGAACAGGGTGGCTATATCATTTAATTTAGTAAGATGTGCCACAACAGTTTCAGATTCATAGCCATAAAAAGGATCAGATTCAACCAAAGTGATTAACTCAGGATCGACAGAGAAATCATAATCCTTATCAGTAATAAAGATAGGCGAAGTAACAAAAGTAGGGTCATATTTCATTCTAGCATTCAAAGACTTTTCTTTAATCTTAGCTAATAATTTCTTAAGATCAGATCTATCATTGCAAGCTAAGAAGTCTCTAGCGGTTTCTTCATCCATAACATAACCCTCAGGAACAACAGGCAATTCATATCTAGGTGGAGAATCTTCATCATCACTTTCATCAATATTATCATGTTCAATAATTTCATTCTCTCTAGCCCTAGCAAGTTGTTCATCAAGAAATTCACCTAGTGGCACAGTAGTATCAAGCATAGAAGTAGTTTCATCATAAGTATCATGCGAAGAAGAAGTGGAATCATCAATAACATGCGACATATTGGAATCAATAGCATGTGTAGGTGTCGCAGGTTTACTCAAAACAGAAGGTGAATCAAGTGCAAAGCTAGATGGCAGTTCCTTACCTCCCCTCGTAGTTGAGGGAAAATCTTGGTTCTTTGATCTTTCAAGTTCTTCATAGTGATAAGCAGATATAAATCCCAAGTGACTCCAAGAATAGAGCTATGCTCCCCGGCAACGGCGCCAGAAAATAGTCTTGATAACCCACAAGTATAGGGGACCGCAACAGTTTTCAAGGGTAGAGTATTCAACCCAAATTTATTGATTCGACACAAGGGGAGCCAAAGAATATTCTCAAGTATTAGCAGCTGAGTTGTCAATTCAACCACCTGGAAACTTAATATCTGCAGCAAGGTATTTAGTAGCACAGTAATATGATAATAATGGTAACGGTAGCAAAAGTAATATTTTGGGGTTTTATAGTGATTGTAACAGTAGCAACGGAAAAGTAAATAAGCGAAGAACAATATATGAAAATCTCGTAGGCATTGGATCGGTGATGGAGAATTATGTCGGATGCGATCGATCATGCAACAATTATAACATAGGGTGACACAGAACTAGCTCTAGTTCATCAATGTAATGCAGGTATGTATTCCGAATATAGTCATACGTGCTTATGGAAAAGAACTTGCATGACATCTTTTGTCCTACCCCCCCCCCCCCCCCCCCCCCGTGGTAGCGGGGTCCTATTGGGAACTAAGGGATATTAAGGCCTCCTTTTAATAGAGTACCAGACCAAAGCATTAACACATGGTGAATACATGAACTCCTCAAACTACGGTCATCACCGGTAATGATCCCGATTATTGTCACTTCGGGGTTAACGGATCATAACACATAATAGGTGACTATAGACTTGCAAGATAGGATCAAGAACTCACATATATTCATGAAAACATAATAGGTTCATATCTGAAATCATGGCACTCGGGCCCTACTGACAAGCATTAAGCATAGCAAAGTCATAGCAACATCAATCTCAGAACGTAGTGGATACTAGGGATCAAACCCTAACAAAACTAGCTCAATTACATGATAAATCTCATCCAACCCATCACCGTCCAGCAAGCCTACGATGGAATTACTCACGCACGGCAGTGAGCATCATGAAATTGGTGATGGAGGAAGGTTGATGATGACGATGGCGATGGATTCCCCTCTCCGAAGCCCTGAACGGACTCCAGATCAGCCCTCCCGAGAGAGTTTAGGGCTTGGCGGCGGCTTCGTATCATAAAACGTGATGAATCATTCTCTCTAAAAAAAATTCTCCTCGGACACGAATATATGGAGTTGGAGTTGAGGTCGGTGGAGTGTCAGGGAGCCCACGAGGCAAGGGGCACGCCCAGGGGGGTAGGCACACCCCCACCCTCGTGGACAGGGTGTGGGCCCCCTGACGTGGATTCTTCTTCCAGTATTTTTTATATATTCCAAAAATAATCTCCGTTGATTTTCAGGTCATTCCGAGAACTTTTATTTCTGCAAAAAAATAACACCATGGCAATTCTGCTGAAAACAGCGTCAGTCCAGTTTAGTTCCATTCAAATCATGCAAGTTAGAGTCCAAAACAAGGGCAAAAGTTTTTGGAAAAGTAGATACGACGGAGACGTGTCAAGTACCGGTGAAAGTTGCGCGGCACAAGAGAGGCTAGCAATGGTGGAAGGGTGAGAGTGTGTATAATCCATGAACTCAACATTAGTCATAAAGAACTCACATACTTATTGCAATAATCTACAACTCATCAAAACCAGGCACTACGCGCATGCTCCTAGAGGGATAGATTGATAGGAAAAGACCATCGCTCATTCCTGACCGCCACTCATAAGGAAGGCACTCAAAGAACACCTCATGCTTCAAATTTGTCACACAACGGTTACCATACGTGCATGCTACGGGATTTGCAAACCTCAACACAAGTATTTATCAATTTCACAATTACTCAACTACCATGACTCTAATATTACCATCTTTATATCTCAAAATAATTATCAAGTATTAAACTATTCAATGCACTCTATATGAAAGTTTTTATTATACCCATCTTGAATGCCGATCATATTAGGACTAATTTTATAACCAAAGAAAATTACCATGATGTTCTAAAAGACTCTCAAAATAATATAAGTGAAGCATGAGAGATCAACAATTTCGATAAAATAAAACCACCACCATGCTCTAAGAAGATATAAGTGAAGCACTAGAGCAAAATTATCTAGCTCAAAAGATATAAGTGAAGCACATAGAGTATTCTAATAAATTCCAATTCATGTGTGTCTCTCTCAAAAGGTGTGTACAGCAAGGATTATTGTGGTAAACTAAAAAGAAAAGACTCAATTCATACAAGACGCTCCAAGCAAAACACATATCATGTGGTGAATAAAAATATAGCCTTGAGTAAAGTTACCGATAACGAAGACGAAAGAGAGGATGCCTTCCAGGGCATCCCCAAGCTTAGGCTTTTGGTTGTCCTTGAATTTTACCTCGGGGTGCCTTGGGCATCCCCAAGCTTACGCTCTTGCTACTCCTTGTTCCAAAATCCATCAAATCTTTACCAAAAAAATTGAAAACTTCACAACACAAAACTCAACAGAAAATGTCATGAGCTCCGTTAGTATAAGAAAACAAACCGCCGCTTTAATTTACTGTAATTAACTCATTCTTTATTTATATTGGTGTTAAACCTACTGTATTCCAACTTATCTATTGTTCATACCCCCCCCCCCCCGATACTAGCCATAGTTTCATCAAAATAAGCAAACAACACACGAAAAACAGAATCTGTCAAAACAGAACAGTCTGTAGCAATCTGGAGGTTTCGAATACTTATGTAACTCCAAAAATTCTGAAAAATTAGGACGACCTAAATAATTTGTATATTGATCTACTACAGTTGGAATTGGTATTTTATCGCTCTCTGGTAACAAATTAAAATTATTCTCATGAGTGTATACTTTCCGTTTTTATCAGCAAGATCAAACAACGATCACCCAAGAAGATCCTAAAGGCTTTACTTGGCACAAACCCTAATTAAAACATAAAAAACACAATCATAACATAGGCTAGATAGATTATTTATTACTAAACAGGAACAAAAGGTAAAGAACAAAAATAAAATTGGGTTGCCTCCCAACAAGCGCTATCGTTTAACGCCCCTAGCTAGCCATAAAAGCAAGAATAGATCTAGGTATTGTCATCTTTGGTATGCAATCCATAAGTGGCTCTCATAATTAATTCATAAGGAAATTTAATTTCCTTTCTAGTAAAGTGTTCCATGCCTTTCCTTAACGGAAATTGGAATCTAATATTTCCTTCTTTCATGTCAATAATTGCACCAATTGTTCTAAGGAAAGGTCTACCAAGAATAATAGGACATGTAGGATTGCAATCTATATCAAGAACAATGAAATCTATGGGCACATAATTCCTATTTGCAACAATAAGAACATCATTAATCCTTCCCATAGGTTTCTTAATGGTGGAATCCGCAAGGTGCAAATTTAAAGAACAATCATCAAAATCACGGAAACCTAACACATCACACAAAGTTTTTGGAATCGTGGAAACACTAGCACCCGAATCACACAAAGCATAGCATTAATAATCTTTAATATTAATTTTCATAGGAGGTTCCCACTCATCATAAAGTTTTCTAGGAATAGAAACTTCTAGTTCAAGATTTTCTTCATAGGATTGGATTAAAACATCAATGATATGTTTAGTAAAAGCTTTATTTTGATCATAAGCATGAGGAGAATTTAACACGGATTGCAACAAGGAAATACAATCTATCAAAGAGCAATTATCATAATTAAATTCCTTGAAATCTAAAATAGTGGGTTCATCACTATGTAAAGTTTTGACCTCTCCAATCCCACTTTTATTATCAAGATCTAAAAACTCTGAATCATTGGGACGCCTTTTAACTGAAGTTAACTCATCTCCAGTCCCATCTTTATCAAGATTCATATTGGAAAACAAAGATTTAATAGGAGACACACCAATCACTTTTAGATCTTCATCATTATTATCATGAAAAATAGAAGAACACGCTTTCACAAAGCAATCTTTTTAGCACGCATCCTAGCGGTTCTTTCTTTGCATTCATCAATGGAGATTCTAATGGCTTTGAGAGACTCATTGATATCATTCTTAGGTGGAATAGATCTAAGTTTCAAATAATCAACATCAAGAGAAGTTCTATCCACGTTCCTAGCCAACTCATCAATCTTAAGCAATTTTTCTTCAACCAAAGCATTGAAATTCTTTTGCGAACTCATAAATTCTTTAACACTAGTCTCAAAATCAGAGGGCATCTTATTAAAATTTCCATAAGAGCTGTTTTAGGAATTACCATAATTATTAGAGGAATTATTAGGAAATGACCTAGAATTAAAATTTCATCTATACAGGTTGTTACCAAAATTGTTCCTACCAACAAAATTCACATCCATAGATTCATTATTATTGTCAATCAAAGTGGACAAAGGCATATCATTAGGATCAGAAGAAACACTCTTATTAGCAAACAATTTCATAAGTTCATCCATCTTTCCACTCAAAACATTAATCTCTTCAATCACATGAACCTTTTTACTAGTGGATCTTTCGGTGTGCCATTGAGAATAATTAATCATAATATTATCTAGGAGTTTAGTAGCTTCTCCTAAAGTGATTTCCATAAAAGTGCCTCTCGCGGCCCAATCTAAAAGATTTCTAGAAGCAAAATTCAATCCGGCATAAATTTTTGTATAATCATCCATAAATTCAAATCATGTGTAGGGCAATTACGTATCATTAATTTCATCCTCCCCCAAGCTTGTGCAACATGCTCATGATCAAGTTGCTTAAAATACATAATATCGTTTCGAAGAGAGATGATCTTAGCGGGAGGAAAATACTTAGAGATAAAAGCATCTTTGCACTTATTCCATGAATCAATACTATTTTTAGGCAAAGAAGAGAACCAAGTTTTAGCATGATCTCTAAGGGAAAACGGAAATAGCTTCAATTTAACAATATCATTATCCACATCTTTCTTCTTTTGTATATTACATATGTCAACGAAGTTGTTTAGATGGGTAGCGGCATCTTCACTAGGAAGGCCAGAAAATTGATCGTTCATGACAAGATTCAACAAAGCAGCGTTAATTTCATAAGATTCAGCATTGGTAATAGGAGCAATCAGAGTGCTAATGAAATCATTGTTGTTGGTATTGGAAAAGTCACATAATTTAGTATTATCTTGAGCCATCGTGACCAACAAACAATCCAACACACAATCACACAAGAAGTGAGCGAAAAGAGGCGAACGAAAAAGGGGTGAATAAAACGGAAAAGGTGAAGTGGGGGAGAGGAAAACGAGAGGCAAATGGCAAATAATGTAATGCGAGGGAGAAGAGTTTATGATGGGTACTTGGTATGTCTTGACTTGAGCGTAGATCTCCCCGGCAACGGCACCAGAAATCCTTATTGCTACCTCTTGAGCATGCGTTGGTTTTCCCTTGAAGAGGAAAGGGTGATGCAGCAAAGTAGCGTAAGTATTTCCCTCAGTTTTTGAGAACCAAGGTATCAATATAGTAGGAGATAATAGGCAAGTCACCTAGTACCTGCACAACCAATCAAGAACCTCACAACCAATGCGATAAAGGGGTTGTCAATCCCTTCACGTTCTCTTGTGAAAGTGAGATCTGATAAAGATAGTAAGGTAAATATTTTTGGTATTTTTGTTGTATAGATTGGAAAATAGTAAACGAGATGCGATGTAAATAAAAGAGATGCAATATAATAAGAAAGAGACCCGGGGGCCATAGGTTTCACTAGTGGCTTCGCTCATGATAGCAAGTATTACGGTGGGTGAACAAATTACTACCGAGCAATTGATAGAAGAGCGCATAGTTATGAGAATATCGAGGCAATGATTATGAAATATAGGCATCACGTCTGTGTTAAGTAGACCGAAACGATTCTGTGTCTATTACTATTACTCCACACATCGACCACTATCTAGCATGCATCTAGAGTATTAAGTTCATAAGAACAGAGTAATGCTTTAGGCAAGATGACATGATGTAGAGGGATAAACTCAAGCAATATGATATAAACCCCATATTTTTATCCTCGATGGCAACAATACAATACGTGCCTTGCTGCCCCTGCTGTCACTGGGAAAGGACACCGCAAGATTGAACCCAAAGCTAAGCACTTCTCCCATTGCAAGAAAGATCAATCTAGTAGGCCAAACTAAACCAATAATTCAAAGAGACTTACAAAGATATCAAATCATGCATATAAGAATTCAGAGAAGAACCAAATATTGTTCATAGATAAACTTGATCATAAATCCATAATTCATCGGATCTCGGCAAACACACCTCAAAAAGTATTACATCAAATAGATCTCCAAGAACATCGAGGAGAACTTTGTATTGGGAACCAAAGAGAGAGAAGAAGCCATCTAGCTAATAACTATGGACCCGAAGGTCTGTGGTAAACTACCCACACATTATCGGAGAAGCTATGGTGTTGGTGTAGAAGCCCTCCGTGATCGAACCCCCCTCCGGCAGATCGCCGAAAAAGGCCCCAGATGGTATCTCATGGGTATAGAAGGTTGTGGCAGTGGAAAAGTGGTTTCGTGACCCCCCCGGATGTTTTTAGGGTATAGGAGTATATATAGGCGAAAGAAGTACGTCGGTGGAGCTCCGTGGGGCCCACGAGGGTGGGGGCGCACCTACCCCCTGGGCGCGCCCTCCTGCCTCGTGGAAGCTTCACGGAGTTCCAGACTTCAACTCCAAGTCTCCTAGTTTGGGTTTGTTCCAAGAAAGATCCCCGCGAAGGTTTCATTCCGTTTGGGTTCCGTTTAATATTCCTTTTCTGCGAAACACTAAAATAGGCAAAAAAAAATAGAAACTGGCACTGGGCCTCCGGTTAATAGGTTAGTCTCAAAAATAATATAAAAATGCATATTAAAGCCCATTAAACATCCAAAACAGATAATACAATAGCATGGAATAATCAAAAATTATAGATACGTTGGAGACGTATCATGCATCCCCAAGCTTAATTCCTGCGTCCTCGAGTAGGTAAATGATAAAAACAGAATTTTTGATGTGGAATGCTACCTAACATAATTTTCCATGTAATTTCCTTTATTGTGGCATGAATGTTCAGATTCAAAAGATTCAAGACAAAAGTTTAGTATTGACATAAAAATAATAATACTTCAAGCATACTAACCAAGCAATTATGTCTTCTCAAAGTAACATAGCCAAAGAAAGCTCATCCCTACAAAATCATATACTTTGGCCATGCTTCATCTCCGTCACACGAAATGCTCCCATCATGCACAACCCCGATGACAAGCCAAGCAATTGTTTCATACTTTGCCTTTTCAAACTTTTTCAACTTTTTACGCAATATATGAGCGCGAGCCATGGACATAGCACTATGGGTGGAATAGAATGGTGGTTGTGGAGAAGACAAAAAGGGAGGAAGATAGTCTCACATCAACTAGGCGTATCAATGGGCTATGGAGATGCCCATCGATAGATATCAATGTGAGTGAGTAGGGATTGCCATGCAATGGATGCACTAGAGCTATAAGTATATGAAAGCTCAACAAAAGAAACTAAGTGGGTGTGCATCCAACTTGCTTGCTCACGAAGACCTAGGGCAATTTGAGGAAGCCCATCATTGGAATATGCAAGCCAAGTTCTATAATGTAAAATTCCCACTAGTATATGAAAGTGACAACATAAGAGACTCTCTATCATGAAGATCATGGTGCTACTTTGAAGCACAAGTGTGGAAAAAGAATAGTAACATTGCCCCTTCTCTCTTTTTCTCTCTTTTTTTTTCTTTTCTCATGTGTCCGAATATAGTCATCCAATATATCAATCTTTATGTCTCGACCATTTCGAGACTCCTCGTCATGTCCGTGATCACATCCGGGACTCCGAACTACCTTCAGTACATCAAAACACATAAACTCATGGTCGTCACCGAACATTAAGCATGCGGACCGTACGGGTTCGAGAACTATGTAGACATGACCGAGACACGTCTCCGGTCAATAACCAATAACGGAACCTGGATGTTCATATTGGCTCCCACATATTCTATGAAGATCTTTATCGGTCAAACCGCATAACGATATACGTTGTTCCCTTTGTCATCGGTATGTTACTTGCCCGAGATTCGATCGTTGGTATCTCAATACCTAGTTCAATCTCGTTACCGGCAAGTCTCTTTACTCGTTCCGTAATGCATCATCCCGTAACTAACTCATTAGTCACATTGCTTGCAAGGCTTATATTGTTGTGCATTATCGAGAGGGCCCAGAGATACCTCTCCGACAATCGGAGTGACAAATCCTAATCTCGATCAATGCCAACTCAACAAACACCATCGGAGACACCTATAGAGCACCTTTATAATCACCTAGTTACGATGTGACGTTTGGTAGCACACAAAGTGTTCCTCCGGTATTCGAGAGTTGCATGATCTCATAGTCATAGGAACATGTATAAGTTATGGAGAAAGCAATACCAACAAACTAAACAATCATTGTGCTAAGCTAACAGATGGGTCAAGTCAATCACACCATTCTCTAATGATGTGATCCCGTTAATCCAATGACAACTCATGTCTATGGTTAGGAAACATAACCATCATTGATTCAACGAGCTAGTTAAGTAGAGGCATACTAGTGACATTCCGTTTGTTTATGTATTCACACATGTACTAAGTTTCCGGTTAATAAAATTCTAGCATGAATAATAAACATTTATCATGATATAAGGAAATATAAACAACAACTTTATTATTGCCTCTAGGGCATATTTCCTTCAGTCTCCCACTTGCACTAGAGTCAATAATCTAGATTACATTGTAATGATTCAAACACCCGTGGAGTCTTAGTTCTGATCATGTTTTGCTCATGAGAGAGGCTTAGTCAATGGGTGTGCAACATTCAGATCCGTATGTATCTTGCAAATCTCTATGTCTCCCTCCTTTACTTGATCGCGGATGGAACTGAAGCGTCTCTTGATGTGCTTAGTTCTCTTGTGAAATCTGGATTCCTTTACCAAGGCAATTGCACCAGTATTGTCACAAAAGATTTTCATTGGACCCGATGCACTAGGTATCACACCTAGATCGGATATGAACTCCTTCATCCAGACTCCTTCATTTGCTGCTTCTGAAGCAGCTATGTATTCCGCTTCACACGCAGATCCTGCCACGACGCTCTGCTTGGAACTGCACCAACTGACAGCTCCACCATTTCATAAAAACATGTATCCGGTTTGTGACTTAGAGTCATCCAAATCAGTGTCAAAGCTTGCATCGACGTAACCATTTACGACGAGCTCTTTATCACCTCCATATACGAGAAACATATCTTAGTCATTTTCAAGTATTTTAGGATGTTCTTGACCGTTATCCAGTGATCCACTCCTGTATTACTTTGGTACCTCTGTCGGTGTCAAAACCAGCGGATCTCGGGTAGGGGGTACCGAACTATGCGTCTAAGGCGGATGGTAACAGGAGGTGGGGGACACGATGTTTACCCAGGTTCGGGCCCTCTTGATGGAGGTAATACCCTACATCCTACTTGATTGATCTTGATGATATGAGTATTACAAGAGTTGATCTACCACGAGATCGTAGAGGCTAAACCCTAGAAGCTAGCCTATGGTATGATTGTTGTTTTCCTATGGGCTAAACCCTCCGGTTTATATAGACACCGGAGGAGGCTAGGGTTACACAGAGTCGGTTACAAGGGAGGAGATCTACATATCAGTATTGCCAAGCTTGCCTTCCACGCCAAGGAAAGTCCCATCCGGACACGGGACGAAGTCTTCAATCTTGTATCTTCATAGTCCAACAGTCCGTCCAAAGGATATAGTCCAGCTGTTCGGAGACCCCCTAATGCAGGACTCCCTCAGTAGCCCCTGAACCAGGCTTCAATGACGATGGGTCCGGCACGCAGATTTGTCTTCGGCATTGCAAGGCGGGTTCCTCCTCCGAATACTCCATAGAAGATTTTGAACACAAGGCTAGTGTCCGGCTCTGCAAAATAAGTTCTACATACCATCGTAGAGAGAATAATATTTCCAATAATCTAATCTGCTGACACGTTTAGCAACATGACATCATGCCATGGCCCGGTCATTATTTGAACCGCTTTTCTCAACCAGCACTGCACATATCGTGAGGCGGTTTTCTTGACACGTCTTGTCGAAGCAGGGATCGTGTCCCCTATCACGGGATTCTCATCAATACGAATGTGGGTAACCCGAGCCATCAATTACGGTGCTTGGGGAATAAGAGGTTTTACCAGGTGAGTGGGGAGGCGCATCGCCTCTTCCACCCTTATAAAGGGACAAGGATTCACTCTTTTCACCCACGCCTTCTTCCCGATTCATTCCCCTCTGCTCAGGCTCCAGCGCCCAAGCGTTCACCTTCTCTACCCACAAAAGGTCTTTCAAAGATGTCCGGATCCGGTGCAGGAGGCAAATGGATGGCCTCTACTGTCCGAGAGAAGGGTATCAAAAAGCTTCGGGAGGCTGGGTATCTGGCCAAGAAAATCAGCCACCGTCTCCCGACGGCGGAACAAATCGTCCCCACTCCGGAACCCCACGAGAGGGTTGTATTCCTCCCTCACTTTGTCTGCGGGCTAGGGTTTCCCCTCCACCCGTTCGTCCGTGCCATCATGTATTATTATGGGATCGATCTTCACGATCTGTCCCCCAATTCCTTCCTCAACATCTCGACGTCCATCATCGTGTGCGAGGCTTTTCTCTGCATCTCTCCATGCTTCGGTTTATGGCTGAAGGTTTTTAATGTGAAGCCCAAGGTGGTGGGCGGCAAGCACGCCGAGTGTGGGGGCGCTATGGTGAGAAAGATGCCCAACGTCATATGGCCAACGGGAACCTTTAACGATTCTGTCAAGGAGTGGCAGCAGTAGTGGTTTTACATCACTGAGCCGTGCAGCAAGAAATGGGCCGCTTCTCCCGAGTTTCGATCTGGTGCCTCTCTGCGGCTTACATCCTGGGTTAAGAAAGGCCTGGTCTGGTCTTCGTCCGATGAACTGTCGGTGCTCCAGGCGCGCGTTAAAGGTATGGGAGATAAGAACATTGAACTTGTCAACGTAGTCCAGGTGATGTTAGTCCACCGGATACTGCCTTGTCAATACCGGACTTGCAATCTATGGGAATTTGATCCGGCCAGGCACCAAACCTTGTGAGGGTTCTTTGGCTCCTTGCACAAGGACATTTGTAAGGTGCTTTTCAAGTCCAGCAAATCATGGCCGGACTCCGCCGAGGACCGCGGGTACCAACTATCCCGCCCTGCAAGTTCGGTGAGTTTATCAAACTTTTCTATCTGCATGACCCTAAAGGAAGCGCTTAACGCGTGTTATTCAACTCTCCCAGGGCTGGACGAAGAAGGCGGAGCGGATCCATTGTCCGGCCCCGCTGCCCAAAGACCCGGCCATCCCACTTTTGACAAAGATGCTGGTCCCGGCACCTTACAAGGTGCCGAAGAAGACGGCCGAGAAGGAGGCCAAAAAGACCCGGGGCGGCCTTCGTCGCCGCAGCACTTCGGACACAATATCTGAAGGCTCTGATGCCCATTCCGCCTCCGAAGAGGACAAAGAGGAGGAGGAAGATGAATCCCCCATGGGGGAAGAAGGAAGAGGACAGCCTCCGCACCCTTGGAGGCCGAACTACCCAAAAGGGGAAAGGCTCCTCTTCCGGAGGAGTCCACTGCCGCCGCCGACAGCGGCCCGGCACGGGATCCCAGGGCCCAGCCCCTGGTGAACTCGTAAGTATATAAAATCCGGGTACGTTTAAGCGTTCGGACTCGTCGTGGCTTAGTATTTTAACCTAAGCCATATTTTTTGTAGTTCGGCGAGGTCCCGTACCAAACAATCCTCATCAAAGGACCTGCTGAGCTCAAATGCTATGGAGAGCGGGACGCCCCCAAAGGCCCCTTCCTCCGAACAGGTGCATAACACCGAGGCTTCGTCCCAGAAGGACTCCGGCCAAGGAGGAAGGGAAGAAATCGTGAAGGCGGCGTCTGGAGGTCAAACCGCAGGGGCCGGACACATGGGGGAAAAGATTCCCATGGGGTCTGACGGCGGGGGCGATCCTGAGTTCAGCTCCCCACTGGATGCGATTCCAGAGACCTATACGGCTCCAGAATCAAGAAGGCAGCCTCCTTCAACTAGAGGGGGCGTGCCTGTTCCGCCGGCGGCCTCTGTCTATCCAGAAGTGTCGGATGCTTTGTTGGTGGCGTTACAAGACGCCGCCATCGTTGATGAACACCGTGCCCTTATGGGTGCGGTGATTGAGAAGATTCAGTCAACTGAGAGTGGACTAAACGAAGCCTGTATCAGCCTTATAAGAGGCTTTGAGGTATGTTTTATGAGTTGTCGAAGAGTGTCATAATATAGATAGTAGCCCCTGATACACTGTTCGGTGAAAGAAAGAACCGGACAGGGGATCGAATTGATGATCGCAGGAAGACTCATTGAATGACATTGACTTCTCTTCTATTTCAAGAAGGTACATGTGGCAGCTACTACCTCTCGTACTACGGAGATCTCCGGACTGAATCAAAATCTGGAGCGGGCCATAGAAGAACTTGGCCAATTAAAAATGCAGTTGAGGGATAAACAAGGTATGCGCAAGCGTTGCGCGCATTTATTGTGAAATAAATGTTCAGTATGAAATAAGCCGCATAATTTGTGCTAGGGGTTATGACCGAAGTCGAGGCCCTCAAAAGGGCTGTTGCCGAGGCTGAGAAAAAGGCGGCCACAGAGCGGACTCTTCGTGAGAAACACGAGGCCAGAGTTATTAAAGCTGAGCAAGAGCTGCAAGAGGCCGTAAGTAAATGCGAGACCTTGGAGCAGAGTTTAACGGAGAAAGAGTCCGAACTCACCAAGGCGCGTCAAACCACGAGCGATGCCTAGGGGGAAACCCAAAGCGCCCTGCAGGGGATCCAAGAGGCGAGAAAGATCGCGGCGGGTAAGGCTTTTCCCATGTAAAGCAAGTACTTGAGGGGAAAACTATGTTTCTAATTTTGAATCCGGATTTCTCAGGTGTATTTGCCGAGCTACCTTGCAGCATATCAGATGCCGCCCAATTCTACCCAGCCGAAGAAAGGAACACCACAGATAAGCTCTTCTGGTCGCAGTATTTGGCGCCAAATTATCCGGTGCCTTTTGCCGATCAACTGAAACAGCTGATCGAACTGCATAAGGCGGCGAAACTAGCCATGAAAGATATGGTTATCCGGCTATGGACTGTCGAGCCGATTCCAAGCAGCTACTTCGGGCTCGTGAGGCGGCTTGTAAGCGCTTGCCCTCGACTTGACGCGATCAAGCGGTCGGTCTATATAGAAGGAGCGCGAATTGCCTTCGCCTGCGCAAAGGTGCACTGGGGGAAGATGGATGCTGAAAAGCTGGTGACCGGAGGACCGCCAGAGGGGAAGGAGCACCGCAGGCCCGAATTATATTATAAGAGTGTCCTGAAAGGATCCTACCTTGTAGCGGAGCTGTGCACCAAGGACATTATATTTCCATGAATGCCAATCATGTTGTCCTTTGTAATGCTTGAACAAGGTCGTTTATATGTCGCCTGTTATATAAAATTTTACCCTCCTGTGCGGTCATTTTTATGTTAAACCTGAGAGTTGGCCAGTCGTCGGCTTCTGCCCCCACGTAAGAAGTACGGGGGTGTTCGGGATAAACCTGAGCACTCTTTATCCCAGTTTTGGGTCCTTCGAAGGAGGTGCTCAACACAAAGAACCAGGCAATCGGACTATAGGGCTTTATCACTCTCACTTAGCCATAGGAGCTTTAGTATGGTCAGCGCAGCCCCTTGTGTTCGGAAGACCGTACTAGGGGCTTTATAAGCGCCTGATCGGAGAAAAAACTGATCCATCGCACGCTGCATTGGTTATGGCATTGTGTGGGAGAAATCCTTAAAGATTTTGTAACCGCTCGAACAGCTGACCAGATCTCGCCGTATCATGATAGTCAGTTTTTGGCTTTCTCTACTGAGGTGCTCATCCGGAAGAAATGGGACACAATCGCAGTAGTTCTCCCAGTGCTACCTTAGCCGATATAGCGGAACATAAGGTACCAAAACATGGGAGCCGGGCAAACCCAACTATTGACCCAAGACATGATTCAGAGCTGATGCATATAATGCTATAGGTTCGGGGTGCCGAACTTCCATGAAGGTGTTCGGACTTTTATTGCCGTGTTACGGGAAAAACGAAGCCCCCGTCATATTTAAGGCATATCGCTGTGTACGGATGCCACTTGACAAAATGATTTCGATAAGAAATAATCAGCAGGTAAACATCATATAAATCCACATGTTGTATTTGAATAATACGTCTATGTGTATGGGTACAAGTAATGTGATAAAAAAAAGGGGTTGTGATAGCCGAACCTGCTGTGACCAGGGGGAAGAGGTTGAGTGCGGATCCATAATATAGCCGGACGGTCACTGCGGGGAATGTCTAAGGATTCCCTAACGCGTTCAAGCTGCCTCCGTGTAGTCCGTCCTGGTTGGTGCAAAGGTGATCCTGCGAAGGAAATATAAGAAATGTTTACGTGCCGGAGGGCGGTTGAACCGCTGAGTTCGGCCTGTCATGGCCTTCGCAGGAATGTTTAGTTGAGCTCTGGACGAGCCGGGGTATCCTTCCGCGAAGTAGTTTGGAGCCCCTTGACGGTGTCCGGGAGCCTGGACGTCGACTCAAGGTTTGGCTGCAAGGTGTTGCTCGTTGTTTCTGGTTGCTAAGGCAGTGGTGTATTTGTTGGTGCCGAAAGAAAGTTCGGCCTTGCCATGAACCATGATGACGCCGTGTGGACCAGGCATATTGAGCTTACGGTAGGCATAATGTGGCACCGCGTTGAATCGAGCGAATGTGGTTCACCCGAGTAGTGCTTGATAGTCACTGCGGAAAGGGGCGATTTCGAAGATTAACTCTTCGATATGGTAATTTTCTGGTGATCCGAAGATTACCTCGAGGGCGATGGAGCCTGTATAGCTAACGTCCATACCTGGTATGATGCCTCTGAAAGTGGCTTTAGTGGGTGTGGGAGTCCTGGATTAGGGGGTCTCCATTGGCCGGACTGTTAGACTATGAAGGTACAGGATTGAAGACTTTGTCTCGTGTCCGGATGGGACTCTACTTGGCGTGGAAGGCAAGCTAGGCAATACGGATATGTGTATCTCCTCCTTTGTAACCGACCTTGTGTAACCCTAACCTCTCCGGTGTCTATATAAACAGGAGGGTTTTAGTCCGTAGGACAACATACAATCATACCATAGGCTAGCTTCTAGGGTTTAGCCTCTCCGATCTCGTAGTAGATCTACTCTTGTACTACCCATATCATCAATATTAATCAAGCAGGACATAGGGTTTTACCTCCATCAAGAGGGCCCGAACCTGGGTAAAACATTGTGTCCCTTGCCTCCTGTTACCATCCGCCTTAGACGTACAGTTCCGGACCCCCTACCCGAGATCCGCCAGTTTTGACACCGACATTGGTGCTTTCATTGAGAGTTCCTCTGTGTCGTCGCCGTTAGGCTTGATGGCTCCTACTATCATTGATAGCGATGCAGTCCAGGGTGAGACTTTTCTCCCCGGACAGATCTTCGTGTTCGGCGGCTTTGCACTGCAGGCCAATTCGCTTGGCCATCTGGAGCAGATTGAAAGTTATGCCCCTGGCCACCAGGTCAAGTTTGGAAGCTTAGACTACATGAACGATATCCGTGGAGACTTGATCTTCGACGGATTCGAGCCTCTGCCTTGTGCGTCACGCGGTCACGATGAGTATGATTTAGCTCTACCATCGGACAGTGTTCAGGAGATCGCACAGGCAGCCGCTCCGACCCTCAATTCGGAGGCAGTTGCGCCGTCCATGGACGGGTGGATGGACCCCGCCACGGAGGCCTTACCCTCAGCGGCGATCGAGCCAAACATCGACCTTACCTTGCACGAGAGCCATGTTGTTAAACTGCCGGATCCTTCTCCGGCCATGGACTCCGAGCCGCCTGCGCCCGTTCCTATCGAATCTGATTGGGCGCCGATCATGGAGTTTACCTCCGCGGATATTTTTCAGCACTCGCCCTTTGGCGATATACTGAACTCATTAAGGTCTTTCTCCTTGTCAGGAGGATCCTGGCCGAACTATGTCTGGCAGGATTGGGATGCGGACGATGAAGAAATTCGCGGCCCACCCACCACCCACTTAGTAGCCACTGTCGATGACTTAACCGACATGCTCGACTTCGACTCCGAAGATGTCGACGGTATGGACGACGATGCGGGAGACGAAGAGGAACCACTGCCCACAGGGCACTGGACATCCACCTCATCATACGATATATACATGGTGGACACACCAAAGGAAAACGACGACGAGGAGCGGAAGGACGCAACGAAGGGTTGTTCCCTCGAGAAGCAGTCAAAACGGCGGCGTAAGCGCCGCCCCAAGTCCCGCCTCGGCAGAAACAACGATCATACAGACCCAGCGTTAGAGCAGGGGGAACCATTGCCGGACCACGGCAACACGAAGAATCAAGCCGAACAACCCGAGTCTGTCAAAGATCATAGTCCAGATGATGCCACACCGGACGGACACCCGGAGCAACAGAATGCCCATCAAAGGCTCGTTGCCACCGCGAGGAGTCTAAAAAAGCAGAAGCAAAGGCTCAAAGCTGCGCAAGACACACTCCAAATCAGATGGAGCAAAGTACTCAACACAGCAGCAAAGTACGGCGGTAATCACCCCACCAAGAGCTACCCGAAGCGGAAGTTGCTACCTGAATTCGATGAGGAGGCCTTAGATCCCCCACAACCAAAAATCAAAACAGCCATCTGGCCGGATAGGCGACCTCATGGCCAACTTAGAGCGGCAACCAACGCCGCACATAAGCCAATACGCGATCCACGCGAGGACTCGCATTAAAAGGACGGCACAACCAGATCCACCTATGGACCACGTAAGCGCACTCCAACACAACAAATATCCGAAGAACGCGGTACACCCAGATACAGGGGTGCCACACACCCCCTATGTTTCACCGATGAGGTGCTGGATCATGAATTTCCAGAGGGATTCAAACCCGTAAATATAGAGGCATACGACGGAACAACAGACCCTGGTGTCTGGATTGAGGATTATATCCTCCATATCCATATGGCTCGAGGAGATGACCTCCACGCCATTAAGTATTTACCCCTCAAACTCAAAGGGCTAGCTCGGCACTGGCTTAAGAGCCTCCCCGAAAGTTCCATTGGAAGCTGGGAAGAGCTCGAAGATGCTTTTCGGGCAAATTTTCAGGGGACTTACGTCCGACCTCCGGACGCGGACGATTTGAGTCATATAACTCAACAGCCCGGAGAGTCAGTCCGAAAACTTTGGAATAGGTTTCTTACTAAAAAGAACCAAATAGTCGACTGTCCGGACGCCGAAGCCTTGGCAGCTTTTAAGCATAGCGTCCGTGACGAATGGCTTGCCAGACACCTCGGCCAAGAAAAGCCGAGAACAATGGCAGCATTAACAAGCCTCATGACCCGCTTTTGCGCGGGTGAGGATAGCTGGCTAGCCAGATGCAACATCAGCGACCCAAGTACATCCGAAGTTAGAGATGGAAACGGGAAATCACGGAGCAATAACAAACGCCGGAATAAAGAACACAGCACGAAGAGCACGACAGTAAACACCGGATTTAGAAGCTCTCGGCAAAGTCAGTAAAAGCAGCCCTCTAAAGGCGCCAGAGACGAACTGTCCAGCCTAAACAAAATTCTGGACCAAGTATGTCAGATCCATAGCACCCCCGGTAAACCTGCTAATCATACCCACAGAGAATGTTGGGTCATCAAGTAGTCCGGCAAGCTCAACGCCGTACACAAGGGGGAGGATACACCAAGCGAAGACGAGGATGAGCCTCCCAAGCAAGACACTAGGGAACAAAAGAAGTTTCCACCAGAAGTCAAAACAGTCAACGTGTTACACGTGATCAAGGGGAGAAACAAATCGGCACTCCCAGAAAAATATGCCCAAGGGCCTATCACCGCGGAGTACTGCCACTGGTCGTCTCAACCGATCACTTTCGACCATCGTGATTACTCAGCAAGTATCCGGCGTGCAGGATGGGCTACCCTGGTATTAGACCCAATAATTGACGGATACCATTTTACACGAGTCCTGATGGACGGTGGCAGCAGTTTAAACCTGATATACCAGGATACAATCCGCAAAATGGGGATAGACCCAACGAAAATTTGCCACAGCAACACTACCCTTAAAGGAGTAACGCCAGGCCCAGGGGCTCATTGCACGGGCTCCCTGCTACTAGAGGTTATATTCGGCTTCCCCGATAACTTCCGTAGCGAAAATTTAACATTCCACATTGCTCCGTTCTAAAGTGGCTATCAAGCACTACTTGGACGCGAAGCTTTCGCTCGCTTTAATGCAATACCGCATTACGCTTCCCTTACGCTTAAGATGCCCGGTCCATGTGGCATCATTACAGTGAATGGAAATATTAAGCGATCCCTGCGCGCCGAAGAGAGTACGGCTGCCTTGGCAGCCGCACACTAAGATGGCCTCACCATCTAAAGCATTTGATAGGTCGTCAAGACCACGGACACGGTTAGACGAGTCCGGCGCAGCTATATGTAACTCACACAGGTTTGATAAGCCACACCCCTATTACAAATACAAGGGGCTCAATGCACGCAGACAAGTGGCAATTTTTATTCATCTTGAATTATACATGGTTTCTTTAAACCTACCTTTTTGCACGACAACTTTTCACCTAAGTTTCTCTGTTTTACAGATGACCATCGTGCTACACCCGTCCAGGATACGGCACAACGGAGACACAGGCGCAGACGTGCAGTAGGGACCCGCTCCAAGGATTCTTTTTAGATTAAGACCCTGCGTAAACCTTTTTTACTGTCTCTTGTTGATACACATCCCTCGGATTCTCAAATACAATTGAGAAGGATGCTGACGTCTTGGCATGTGGCCACGTCAGAATAAATGCCCGTACCTGGACACAAGGGGCTTCTTACAAAGGGCACTATTTAGGCCCGGTTTATACCATAAAGACCGAATACCTTAGGGAGTGTTCGGCGTCGCGAGTTTGGCCTTATATGCATCAGCTCCGAATCATGTCTTTGGTCAAATGTTGGGTTTGCCCGGCTCCTGTGTTTTGGTGCCTTATGTTCTGTTCTATCGGCTAAGGCAGCACCAGGAGAACTACTGCGATTGTGCCCTGGTTCGCCCGGACGAGCACCTCAGTAGAGAAAGCCGAAAACTGACTGTCATGATATAGCGCGAGACTAGTCAACCACTCGATGACCTATCGGAATGTTAGAATTCCTCCGCTTTAACGAAGGGCCATTTCCCGGCCAGGCATATACGCACCCCGAGTTTGGGAGAGTGTGGAGCCACCAGGGGCTATATAGTAGCCCCACCATCAAACTCCTATGGCTAAGTGAAAGTGTTAAAGCATCATAGTCTGGTTGCCTCGTTCGCTGCGTTATCACCTCCTTAATAGGACCAAGACGTTGCGTTAAGTGTGAACACGCATTTCCTACGAACACCTCCGCATTATATGCGAGGGGGTTGAAGCCGACGACTGCAATCTTTCAGGTTATATACATATATACATAAACGGCCGCACAGGAGGCATCATACTACTTTTCGGCAAAAGTATAAATACAGCCTTACTACATTTCATAAAAACATTGTGCTTACAATGGGAATACATGTCACTCAAACATAATATTCTTCGAGCACTGGGACTCTATCAAACGAGCACCCTCAAGAACCTCTTCAAAATAGTGCTCGGCAGCTACTCGGCCTATGGCCGAACCTTGCGCCGCAACAGTGGTAGCATCCATCTCTGCCCAGTATGCCTTGACACGGGCAAAGGCCATCCGTGAGCCTTCTATGCACGCCGACCTCTTCATCGCATTGATGCGCGGCACCGCACCAAGGAACAGCTGCACTAAGCTGAAATAACTGTTCGGCTTCAGCTTCTCCGGCCACAAATGATCTACGATGGACCTCATGGCAAGTCCGGACAACCTATTAAGTTCGGCCCATTCGGCTAGTTGATCAGTCAAGGGAAGCGAACGCTCTGGAAAGTTGAATTGCGACTAGAACAGCTTGTCCACTTCACGATCTGTCTGATCTCGGAAGTATTCGACCGCATCGACAGCGCTTGCCACCAAGTCCATATATGCGTCTGCCGAACTCCACAGCCGATCTAGAGGGGCATACCGTGGATCTCCGAACTTCCTCTGCAGCAGAAAGGGCTTCCCAGCCGCAATATCCCCGGCTTCGCGCAGCTCCTCCTTCTTCGCCCTCATAGCAGAGCGGGTGTCTTTGGTCACCATCGCGGCCTTTTCAACATCCGTTGCCTTCACTCGGTTCTCCTTTTCAAGGAACTGGCAACGGTCGGCAGTGTATTTTAATTCTACGGCCATCTTGGCCATCTTCTCTTTGCTTTCGCAATGCGCAGCCTTCTCGGCTCTTAACCCTTCGGCCACCTTCAAAGCAGCCGCATTACTAACCCTTGCTTGTTCCTTGGCTCGGGCAAGTTCCGCCCGAAGGGTCTCCACGGTGGCAGCCCCGTCTGCAGTCACAACATATTAAAGATACTGGCATCATGCTGCTCCTACTATGTGATGTTGACCGGAAAAACATTACTTACCCTGTACCTCGTCAAGCCGCTTGTTAACAAGCTCGATGTCGGCATCTGCCGCATCCAGTTGCCGCTTTAGTTCGGCAAACTCATTAGTTCGGCTAGCCATTGGAGCTCCCATCACCTTCACATAAAGCGGTATGATTATTAACTGGGACTACGATCCTCTGTTCGCCGCCGTTCTCGACGACGACCACAGTCTCAAGGGCTACTATCTACACAGGGCACACCTAAAAATGTGCAGTACTATCAAAAAGTATATCGTTTCACATACCTCAAAGCCCGTCAGTAGACTCATAAAGGCTCCATGCAATCCGCTTTCGGCGGACGAAATTCTTTCCATCACTGTACCCATCAACGTACGGTGTTCTTCTAAGATGGCCGCTCGCTCCAACAGCTCCCTCAGTACATCCGACCGCATACCAGACGGTGTCGGACTCTTTTGTTTGCTCTCTTCAAGAGCCGGACGCTGGAGACTTCGGGTGACTATAGGATTATCTTCTGGCCTCATCGGATCCGGAGAGGCCCTCCATGACGACACTTCAAGGTCGCCCGCTTCTCGAGCGGGGGAGCCGGGGGAGGCGTTTCGCTCTCCATCATCTCCGGAAGAAGATCCCCTGAAGACGAGCTCTGCTGAGAAGGGCTAAGATCCGAACTGCAAGATAAACACTTCGGTTATTTTCCTCAGAGGTAAGGTAGTATATCGCCACTATTAAAGTACTTTCTGATTACTTACAGCTCATTGGAGGGCTGATCCTCGCGCGGACTTTGTGCGACAAAGGCACCCTCCAAGGCAGGACCCTCTAGTGGAGACTTCTTCTCCCGTTTGGAAGCCTCGGTTTCCGGATCTTCAGAGGTAGTCCTCTTCCTTCCCCGAAGTGAGAGAAGATCGGATTCTTCTCCTTGGTTAACCTCCTTCACGGAGGTGCTCATTCCCACGGTTGGAATTGGTAGCGATGGGGGCCGCTTTCAACCTCATTATTCCCCCCTTTATCTTCCTTTGAGAGCTCCGGGCAGGGTGCTAGATCGAGCATCTTTTCCAGTACCGGATTCTCCAAACCCTCAGGAAGGGGGGCCGAACACCGAATCATCTTCGCCTTTGTTAGCCAGTCCTGGTCAAAGAGCGATTTCTCAGAATGACGTCGTGGTAAATAAAAGATGGTGTGTCAGGACTGGTCAAAGAGCGATTTCTCAGAATGACGTCGTAGTATCCGGACACTCTATTTGGGGTCCCAAGAATGATTTGTACATCTCCTCGTGCGTCAGGTCGAGGAAATTCTGAATAGTACGCGGCCCTTCTGGGTTGAACTCCCACATGCGGAGGGGCCGGCGTTTGCAAGGCTGGACTCGACGAACCAGCATGACTTGCGCCACCATAACCAGACTGAAATCTCCTTCGAAGAGATCGCGAACGCGGCTCTGCAGTATAGGCACATCCTTGGCTGGACCCCAGCTCAGTCCTCTGCTAATCCATGACATCGGTTGTGGTGGAGGGCCTGAGCGTAAAGCAGGGGCAGCCACCCACTTGGCACTTCTGGGAGCTGTGACGTAAAACCACTCCTGTTGCCATAATCCGGACACCTCTGGAAAGGAAGCTTTGGGCCACTGAGCTCCTGCTATCTTGCTTATTAATGCGCCTCCGCACACTGCATATTGCCCCTCGACCATCTTCGGCTTCACGTCAAAGGTCTTGAGCCACAGGCCGAAGTGAGGGGTAATGCGGAGGAAGGCCTCACACATGACAATGAATGTCGAGATGTGGAGAAAGGGGTCCGGGGCTAGATCATGGAAATCTAGCCCGTAATAGAACATCAAACCCCTAACAAAGGGATCCAGGGTGAGGCCTAGACCTCGGAAGAAGTGGGAGATGAACACAACATTCTCGTTGGGTTCAGGAGTAGGGACGACCTGCCCTCGGGCAGGCAGCCGATGCGAAACCTCGGCGGTCAGGTATCTGGCCTCCCTCAACTTCTTGATATCCTCTTCCGTAACGGAGGAGGGCATCCACCGGCCTTGAAGGCTAGATCTGGACATGATTGAAGGTCCGAAGCATCTGACCTAGGCTTTGGGTGTTAGAACTCGAGGCGGGGAAAGGATTCGATTGAGCACGGGAGGGAAAAAATTAAAAGCCTTGTCCCTTTATAAAGAGGGTGAATATCAAGCGTCCTCTCCGTAGCCGTTTGGGACTTGCCTATAATCTAGGAGTCCTAGACACGGTTGGGTTACCCACGACTGTATTGATGAGAATCCCGTAATTAGGGGGACACGATCTCTGCTTTGACAAGACGTGTCAAAAAACTGCCTCGCATTATGTGCGGGGCTAGTTAAAGGAAACGGTTCGAATAATCACCGGGCCGTGACGTAATGTCGTGTTGCCAAAACAAGTCAGCAAATTGGATTTGTGGAAATATTATTCTCTCTACGGTGGTATGTGGGACTTATTTTGCAGGGTCGGACACTATCCTTATATTCAAATTCTTCCGTGGTATATTCGGAGGAGGAACCCGCCTTGCAATGCCGAAGACAATACTGCGCGCCGGACTCATCGTCATTGAAAGTCTAGTTCAGGGGCTACTGTGGGAGTCCTGGATTAGGGGGTCTCCGTACAGCCGGACTATCTCCATTGGCCGGACTGTTAGACTATGAAGGTACAGGATTGAAGACTTCGTCTCGTGTCCGGATGGGACTCTACTTGGCGTGGAAGGCAAGCTAGGCAATACGGATATGTGTATATCCTCCTTTGTAACCGACCTTGTGTAACCCTAACCTCTCTGGTGTCTATATAAACCGGAGGGTTTTAGTCTGTAGGACAACATACAATCATACCATAGGCTAGCTTCTAGGGTTTAGCCTCTCCGATCTCATGGTAGATCTACTCTTGTACTACCCATATCATCAATATTAATCAAGCAGGACGTAGGGTTTTACCTCCATCAAGAGGGCCCGAACCTGGGTAAAACATTGTGTCCCCTGCCTCCTGTTACCATCCGCCTTAGACGTACAGTTCGGGACCCCCTACCCGAGATCCGCCGGTTTTGACACCTACAGTGGGTTTGGTTGCTGAATGATCGATGCCCATCTTGCGCACTGTGTCTTGGTAAAGCAGATTTAAACTGCTACCTCCGTCCATAAGGACTCGAGTGAGGTGGAACCCGTCTACTATTGGGTCGAGGATTAGTGCGGTTGGATTGCCTAGATTGGCGTTAACCGGACGATTCGTGCGGTTGAAGGTGACCAGCCCTAGTTTATATTGTGGGACGGCTAGCTCCGTTGAGTCGCCATCCCTGAGGGTGTATATCTGGTCTGAGTTGGCAATTTGGGTGGTATTTACCACATTCACCGATTGAATATGGGGGGGGGGGATTTCTTTTGCCCTCCTGTGTTCGGTGATCTGGGCTCTTCGTCGCTTTGAGACCCCTCTTCGACTTTGGCGCCTGCCTTGCCGGCTTGTTTGAAGACCCAGCATTCTCTGTTGGTATGGGTGGCTGGCGTTTCTGGGGTGCCATGAATTTGGCATTGGCGATCGAGTATGCAGTCCAGACTGGATGGACCCGGATTTTTATTTTTGGGTGGCCCTTTCCGCTGACCAGACTTTGAGCCCCTAAACCCGGCATTAACTGCCGTGTTTTCGGCGTTTTCACCATATTTGTGGCGCTTGTCTTTGTTGCGTCGTGGTTTGCCGTTGCTATCCCTGGCTTCTGATATGCCAGGTTTGCTTGCTGTATTGGTACTATGAGCCAACCAGCTATCTTCGCCCGCACAAAAGCGGGTCATGAGTGTCGTGAGGGCTGCCATAGACTTTGGCTTCTCCTGGCCAAGGTGCCAGGCGAGCCACTCGTCATGGATGTTATGCTTGAATGCCGCTAAGGCCTCTGCGTCCGGACAGTCGACAATTTGGTTTTTCTTAGTTAGGAACCGTGTCTAGAATTGCCTGGCCGATTCCCCTGGCTGCTGAGTTATATGGCTCAAGTCATCAGCATCCGGTGGTCGCACATAAGTGCCCTGGAAGTTGTCCAGGAATGCGTCTTCCAGATCCTCCCAACTGCCGATGGAGTCTGCTGGCAAGCTATTCAGCCAATGCCGAGCTGGTCCTTTGAGTTTTAGTGGGAGGTACTTGATGGCATCCAGATCATCACCGCGAGCCATGTGGATGTGGAGGAGGAAATCCTCAATCCATACAGTGGTATCTGTTGTACCATCATATGATTCGATATTTACGGGTTTAAAACCCTCCGGGAATTCGTGATCCATAACTTCATCAGTGAAGCATAGGGGGTGTGTGGCACCTCTGTGCCGGGCTATATCACGACGCAGTTCATATGAGTCTTGTCTTCTGTATTTGGCCTGGCCAGATTTACTTTTAGTGTATCCGGCGTGACGGTCATCGGCCCGCGTTGGCGCGCGCCCCCGTGACCCGTATATCGACCTTGCATGTTTTGCCCTGCTTTCCAATACGTCTTGCAGGTCCCGTGTTTTGCCCCGGGCCTTGGTATTTTTGTTTGAGTGGCGGCGGAGTGCAGGCTGAACTTCAGGCTGAAACGCCTCTCTGACTCGGCCACGAGGTGGCCGGTCAGCCGCGTCATACACTGGTGATGTAGGTTTCAATGCTTCCTCCTCGAGATGAGGTAGCAACCTGCACTTTGGGTAACTCTTGGAGGGGCGCTCGAGTTTGTATTCCTCGGCCGCAAGGACTTCGGTCCATTTGTCTGCTAGCAAATCTTGATCAGCTTGAAGCTGTTGTTGCTTTTTCTTCAAGCTATTTGTTGTGGCCATAAGCCAGCGCTTGAAGCACTCCTGCTTGACGGGATCCTCAGGCACGATAAATTCTTCGTCGCCGAGGCTCACCTCGTCATCGGAGAGAGGCATATAATTGTCCTCCTCTGATTCTCCATTTGCTGCCCGCTCTGGGGGGCTAGCTTGTTCACCCTCTCGCTCTAAATCGTGCTGGAGGGGATTCTTGTCGTCTTCGGCACTATCCGGAGTGTTATTGTCTCTTGTGCCGGTATCACTACTTTTGCTATGGCGGGACTTAGAGCGGCGCCGCTGACGTTGGCGCTTGGGTTGCTTCTTGGAGGGGTCATCCTCCGCTGTCTCGTCGTCATTGCCTTCTTTGGGGGTGTCCACCATGTATATATCATATGATGAAGTGGCGGTCCAGCGCCCTGTGGGTGGTGGTTCCTGTTCGTCTCCTGCATCGTCGTCCATACCATCGATGTCTTCGGAGTCGAAGTCGAGCATGTCGGTTAAATCGTCGACAGTGGCTACTAAGTGGGTGGTGGGTGGGGAGCGAATTTCTTCGTCGTCTGCATCCCATTCTAGCCGGACATAGTTCGGCCGAGGTTCTCCTGACAAGGAGAGAGACCTTAATGAATTTAGCACGTCACCGAAAGGTGAGTGCTGAAAGATGTCCGCGGAGGTGAACTCCATGATCAGCGCCCAATCGGATTCGATAAGCACGGACGCAGGCGACTCGGAGTCCGTGGCCGGACACGAATCCAATGGTTCAGCAACACGGCTCTCGTAAGGGGTGAAGTCAGTATCTGGCTCAATCGCCACTGAGAGTGCGGCCTCCATGGCGGGGTCTATCCACCCATCCTCGGATGGCGCGATTTGCTCCGGATTGAAGGCCGAAGTAGTTGCAGGTGTGTTTTCCCGAACACTGTCCAACGGCAGAGTTACGTCATGCTTGTCGTGATTGTGCGGTGCACCTGACATGGGCTCGAATCCGTCGAAGATCAAGTCTCCGCGGATGTCGGCAATGTAGTTTAAGTTTCCGAACCTGACCTGATGGCCAGGGGCATAGCTCTCGATCTGCTCCAGATGGCCAAGCAAGTTAGCCTGCAGTGCGAAGCCGCCGAATACGAAGATCTGTCCGGGGAGGAAAACCTCACCCTGGACCGCATCATTACCAATGATCAAAGGAGCCATCAAGCCTTATTGTGACGACACAGTGGAACTCTCAATGAAAGCACCAATGTCGGTGTCAAAACCAGCGGATCTCGGGTAGGGGGTCCCGAACTGTGCACCTAAGGCGGATGGTTACAGGAGGCGGGGGACACGATGTTTACCCAGGTTCGGGCCCTCTTGATGGAGGTAATACCCTACGTCCTGCTTGATTGATCTTGATGATATGAGTATCACAAGAGTTGATCGACCACGAAATCGTAGAGGCTAAACCCTAGAAGCTAGCCTATGGTATGATTGTTGTTGTACTACGGACTAAACCCTCCGGTTTATATAGACACCGGAGGGGGCTAGGGTTACACAGAGTCGGTTACAAGGGGGGAGATCTACATATCCGTATTGCCAAGCTTGCCTTCCACGCCAAGGAAAGTCCCATCCGGACACGGGACAAAGTCTTCAATCTTGTATATTCATAGTCCAACAATCCGGCCAAAGGATATAGTCCGGCTGTCCGGAGACCCCCTAATCCAGGACTCCCTCAACCTCCTTGCTAAACTGATAGCAAGGCACACATCAGGTCTGGTACATAGCATTGCATACATGATAGAGCCTATGACTGAAGCATAGGGAACACCTTTCATTTTCTCTCTATCTTCTGCAGTGGTCGGGCATTGAGTCTGACTCAACTTCACACCTTGTAACACAGGCAAGAACCCTTTATTTGCTTGCTCCGTTTTGAACTTCTTCAAAACTTTACCAAGGTATGTGCTTTGTGAAAGTCCAATTAAGTGTCTTGATCTATCTCTATAGATCTTGATGCCCAATATATAAGCAGCTTCACCGAGGTCTTTCATTGAAAAATTCTTATTCAAGTATCCTTTTATGCTATTCAGAAATTCAGTATCATTTCCGATCAACAATATGTCACCTACATATAATATCAGAAATGCTACAGAGCTCCCACTCACTTTCTTGTAAATACAGGCTTCTCCAAAAGTCTGTATAAAACCATATGCTTTGTTCACACTATCAAAGAGTATATTCCAAGTCCGAGAGGCTTGCACCAGTCCATAAATGGATCGCTGGAGCTTGCACACTTTGTTAGCACCTTTTGGATCGACAAAACCTTCTGGTTGCATCATATACAACTCTTCTTTAAGATATCCATTAAGGAATGCAGTTTTGACATCCATTTGCCAAATTTCATAATCATAAAATGCGGACGGACTTAAGCATCGCTACGGGTGAGAAGGTCTCATCGTAGTCAACTCCTTGAACTTGTCGAAAACCTTTTGCAACAAGTCGAGCTTTGTAGACAGTAATATTACCATCAGCGTCAGTCTTCTTATTGAAGATCCATTTATTCTCTATGGCCTGCCTATCATCGGGCAAGTCAACCAAAGTCCACACTTTGTTCTCATACATGGATCCCATCTCAGATTTCATGGCCTCAAGCCATTTTGCGGAATCTGGTCTCATCATCGCTTCCTCATAGTTCGTAGGTTCGTCATGGTCAAGTAACATGACTTCCAGAACAGGATTACCGTACCACTCTGGTGCGGATCTTACTCTGGTTGACCTACGAGGTTCGATAGTAACTTGATCAGAAGTTTCATGATCATCATCATTAGCTTCCTCACTTACTGGTGTAGGAATCACTGGAACTGATTTCAGTGATGAAATACTTTCCAATAAGGGAGAAGGTACAATTACCTCGTCAAGTTCTACTTTCCTCCCACTCACTTCTTCCGAGAGAAACTCCTTCTCTAGAAAGGATCCATTCTTAGCAACGAATATCTTGCCTTCGGATTTGTGATAGAAGGTGTACCCAACAGTCTCCTTTCGGTATCCTATGAAGACACATTTCTCTGATTTGGGTTCGAGCTTATCAGGTTGAAGCTTTTTCACATAAGCATCGCAGCCCCAAACTTTATGAAACGATAACTTGGGTTTCTTGCCAAACCACAGTTCATAAGGTATCATCTCAACGGATTTAGATGGTGCCCTATTTGATGTGAATGCAGCTGTCTCTAAAGCATAACCCCAAAACGGTAGCGGTAAATCAGTTAGAGACATCATAGATCGCACCATATCTAATAAAGTGCGGATACGACGTTCGGACACACCATTACGTTGTGGTGTTCCAGGTGGCGTGAGTTGCGAAACTATTCCACATTGTTTCAAATGAAGTCCAAACTCATAACTCAAATATTCACCTCCACGATCAGATCGTAGAAACTTGATTTTCTTGTTACGACGGTTTTCCACTTCACTCTGAAATTCTTTGAACTTTTCAAATGTTTCAGACTTATGTTTCATTAAGTAGATATGCCCATACTGCTCAAATCATCTGTGAAGGTGAGAAAATAACGATATCCGCCGCGATCTTCAGTGTTCATTGGACCACATACATCAGTATGTATGATTTCCAATAACTCTGTTGCTCACTCCATTGTTCCGGAGAACGGAGTTTTAGTCATCTTGCCCATGAGGCATGGTTCGCATGTACCAAGTGATTCATAATCAAGTGATTCCAGAAGTCCATCAGAATGGAGTTTCTTCATGCGCTTTACACCAATATGACCTAAATGGCAGTGCCACAAATAAGTTGCACTATCATTATCAACTCTGCATCTTTTGGCTTCAATATTATGAACATGTGTATCACTACTATCAAGATTTAGTAAAAATAGACCACTCATCAAGGGTGCATGGCCATAAAAGATATTACTCATATAAATAGAACAACCATTATTCTCTGATTTAAATGAATAACCGTCTCACATCAAACAAGATCCAGATATAATGTTCATGCTCAACGCTGGCACCAAATAACAATTATTTAGGTCTAAGACTAATCCCGAAGGTAGATGTAGAGGTAGCGTGCCAACGACGATCACATCGACTTTGGAACCATTTCCCACACGCATTGTCACCTCGTCCTTAGCCAATCTTCGCTTAATCTGTAGCCCCTGTTTCAAGTTGCAAATGTTAGCAACTAAACCACAATGTCTACTACACAACCTTCTTTTGTAGACGTTGTTGGGCCTCCAAGTGCAGAGGTTTGTAGGACAGTAGCAAATTTCCCTCAAGTGGATGACCTAAGGTTTATCAATCCGTAGGAGGCGTAGGATGAAGATGGTCTCTCTCAAGCAACCCTGCAACCAGATAACAAAGAGTCTCTTGTGTCCCCAACACACCCAATACAATGGTAAATTGTATAGGTGCACTAGTTCGGTGAAGAGATGGTGATACAAGTGCAATATGGATGGTAGATAAAGGTATTTGTAATCTGAAATTATAAAAACAGCAAGGTAACTAATGGTAAAAGTGAGCGTAAATGGTATTGCAATGCGTTGAAACAAGGCCTAGGGTTCATACTTTCACTAGTGCAAGTCCTCTCAACAATAATAACATAATTGGATCATATAACTATCCCTCAACATGCAACAAAGAGTCACTCCAAAGTCACTAATAGCGGAGAACGAACGAAGAGATTATGGTAGGGTACGAAACCACCTCAAAGTTATTCTTTCCAATCAATCCGTTGGGCTATTCCTATAAGTGTCACAAACAGCCCTAGAGTTCGCACTAGAATAACACCTTAAGACACAAATCAACCAAAACCCTAATGTCACCTAGTTACTCCAATGTCACCTCAAGTATCCGTGGGTATGATTATATGATATGCATCACACAATCTCGGATTCATCTATTCAACCAACACAAAGAACTTCAAAGAGTGCCCCAAAGTTTCTATCGGAGAGTCAAGGCGAAAACGTGTGCCAACCCCTATGCACAGGTTCATGGGCGGAACCCGCAAGTTGATCACCAAAACATACATCAAGTGGATCAATAGAATACCCCATTCTCACCACGGGTATCCCACACAAGACATACATCAAGTGTTCTCAAATCTTTAAAGACTCAATCCGATAAGATAACTTCAAAGGGAAAACTCAATCCATTACAAGAGAGTAGAGGGGGGGAGAAACATCATAAGATACAACTATAATAGCAAAGCTCGCGATACATCAAGATCGTACCACCTCAAGAACACGAGAGAGAGAGAGAGATCAAACACATAGCTACTGGTGCATACCCTCAGCCCCGAGGGAGAACTACTCCCTCCTCGTCATGGAGAGCACCGGGATGATGAAGATGGCCACCGGAGAGGGATTGCCCCCTCCGGCAGGGTGCCGGAACGGGTCTAGATTGGTTTTCGGTGGCTACGGAGGCTTCTGGCGGCGGAACTCCCGATCTATTGTGCTCCCTGGTCGTTTTAGGGTATATGGAGATATATAGGCGGAACAAGTACGTCAGGGGAGCCAAAAGGGGCCCACGAGGGTGGAGGGCGTGCCCAGGAGGGTGGGCGTGCCCCCCTGCCTCGTGGCTTCCTCGTTGCTTCCCTTACGTGGACTCCAAGTCTCCCGGGTTGCTTTCCTTACAAAAATAAGTTCCATGAAGTTTTAGGTCAATTGGACTCCGTTTGATTTTCCTTTTCTGCGATACTCTAAAACAAGGAAAAAACAAAAACTGGCACTGGCACTGGGATCTAGGTTAATAGGTTAGTCCCAAAAATCATATAAAATAGCATATAAAGGCATATAAAACATCCAAGGTTGATAATATAATAGCATGGAACATTATAGATACGTTGGAGACGTATCAACATCCCCAAGCTTAATTCCTGCTCGTCCTCGAGTAGGTAAATGATAAAAACAGAATTTTTGATGTGGAATGCTACCTAACATATTCATCATGTATTTCTCTTTATTGTAGCAAGAATATTCAGATCCATAAGATTCAAGACAAAAGTTTAATATTGACATAAAAGTAATAATACTTCAAGCATACTAACCAAGTAATCATGTCTTCTCAAAATAACATGGCCAAAGAAAGCTATCCCTACAAAATCATATAGTCTGGCTATGCTCTATCTTCACCACACAAAGTATTTAAATCATGCACAACCCCGATAACAAGCCAAGCAATTGTTTCATACTTTTGATGTTCTCAAACTTTTTCAATCTTCATGCAATACGTGAGCGTGAGCCATGGACATAGCACTATAAGTGGAATAGAATGGTGGTTGTGGAGAAGACAAAAAGGGAGAAGATAGTCTCACATCGACTAGGCGTATCAACGGGCTATGGAGATGCCCATCAATAGATATCAATGTGAGTGAGTAGGGATTGCCATGCAACGGATGCACTAGAGCTATAAGTGTATGAAAGCTCAATCAAAATAAACTAGTGGGTGTGCATCCAACTTGCTTGCTCACGAAGACCTAGGGCATTTTGAGGAAGCCCATCATTGGAATATACAAGCCAAGTTCTATAATGTAAAATTCCCACTAGTATATGAAAGTGACAACATAGGAGACTCTCTATCATGAAGATCATGGTGCTACTTCGAAGCACAAGTGTGGTAAAAGGATAGTAGCATTGTCCCTTCTCTCTTTTTCTCTCATTTTTTATTTTTTTATTTGGGCCTTTCTCTTTTTTTATGGCCTCTTTTTTTCTCTTTTTTATTTGGGCTTCTTTGGCCTCTTTTATTATTATTATTTTCGTCCGGAGTCTCATCCCGACTTGTGGGGGAATCATGGTCTCCATCATCCTTTCTTCACTGGGACAATTCTCTAATAATGATGATCATCACACTTTTATTTACTTCCAACTCAAGAATTACAACTCGATACTTAGAACAAGATATGACTCTATATGAATGCCTCCCGCAGTGTATCGGGATGTGCAATGACTCAAGAGTGATATGTATGAAAAAATTATGAACGGTGGCTTTGCCACAAATACAATGTCAACTACATGATCATGCAAAGCAATATGACAATGATGAAGTGTGTCATAATAAACGGAACGGTGATAAGTTGCATGGCAATATATCTCGGAATGGCTATGAAAATGCCATGATAGGTAGGTATGGTGGCTGTTTTGAGGAAGGTATATGGTGGGTGTATGATACCGGCAAAAGGTGCGCGGTATTAGAGAGGCTAGCAATGGTGGATGGGTGAGAGTGTGTATAATCCATGGACTCAACATTAGTCATAAAGAACTCACATACTTATTGCAAAAATTTATTAGTTATCGAAACAAAGTATTACACGCATGCTCCTATGGGGATAGATTGGTAGGAAAAGACCATTGCTCGTCCCCGACGGCCACTCATAAGGAAGACAATCAATAAATAAATCATGCTCCGACTTCGTCACATAACGGTTCACCATACGTGCATGCTACGGGAATCACAAACTTCAACACAAGTATTTCTCAAATTCACAACTACTCAACTAGCATGACTCTAATATCACCATCTCCATATCTCAAAACAATTATCAAGTATCAAACTTCTCTTAGTATTCAATGCACTTTATATGAAAGTTTCTATTATATCCCACTTGGATGCCTATCATATCAGGACTAAATTCATAACCCAAGCAAATTACCATGCCGTTTAGGGCTCTAAAAATAATATAAGTGACGCATGAGAGTTCATCTATTCCTATAAAATAAAACCATCACCGTGCTCTAAAAAGATATAAGTGAAGCGCTAGAGCAACAACAAACTACTCCGAAAGATATAAGTGAAGATCAATGAGTAGTCGAATAATTATGCAACTATATGAAGACTCTCTAATATTTAAGAATTTCAGATCTTGGTATTTTATTCAAACAGCAAGCAAAACAAAAAAAATAAGATGACGCTCCAAGCACAACACATATCATGTGGCGAATAAAAATATAGCTTCAAGTAAAGTTACCGATGAACGAAGACGAAAGAGGGGATGCCTTCTGGGGCATCCCCAAACTTAGGCTCTTGGTTGTCCTTGGATATTACCTTGGGGTGCCTTGAGCATCCCCAATCTTAGGCTCTTGCCACTCCTTATTCCATAGTCCATCGAATCTTTACCCAAAATTTGAAAACTTCACAACACAAAACTTAATAGAAAACTCGTAAGCTCCGTTAGTATAAGAAAGAAAATCACCATGATAAGGTACTGTAATGAACTCATTATTTATTTATCTTGGTGTAATATCTACTGTATTCCAACTTCTCTATGGTTCATACCCTCCGATACTACTCATAGATTCATCAAAATAAGCAAACATCACATAGAAAACAGAATCTGTCAAAAACAGAACAGTCTGTAGTAATCTGGATCAAACGTATACTTCTGGAACTCATAAAATTATCAAATAAGTTTCTGGACGTGAGGAATTTATCTATTAATCATTTGCGAAAAGAATTAACTAAATATCACTCTCCAAATAAAAATTGCAGCAATTCTCGTGAGCGCTAAAGTTTCTGTTTTTTACAGCATGATCAACAAGACTTTCCCCAAGTCTTCCCAACGGTTCTACTTGACACAAACACTAATTAAAACATAAAACCACATCTAAACAGAGGCTATATGAATTATTTATTATTAAACAGGAGCAAAAATCAAGGGACTAAAAAAAATTTGGGTTGCCTCCCAACAAGCGCTATCGTTTAACGCCCCTAGCTAGGCATGATGATTTCAATGATGCTCACATAAAAGATTAGAATTGTAACATAAAGAGAGCATCATGAAGAATATGACTAGCACATTTAAGTCTAACCCACTTCCTATGCATAGGGATTTTGTGAGCAAACAACTTGTGGGAACAATAATCAACTAGCATAGGAAGGCAAAACAAGCATAACTTCAAAACTTTAAGCACATAGAGAGGAAACTTGATATTATTGCAATTCCTACAAGCATATATTCCTCCCTCACAATAATTTTCAGTATCATCATGAATGAATTAAACAATATAACCATCACATAAAGCATTCTTTTCATTATCTACAAGCATAGGATTTTTATTACTCTCCACATAAGCAAAAAAAATTCTCATTCAGGATAATGGGAGTATCATAAGAGACTCGAATACTATAAATTGTTTCCACATTAAAAAAGTAATGTTCAGAGAAGGGGTAACCATAATCATGACAAGTTTTATAAATATAATCACTACTTTTTATAGCATAAGTATCATCACAATAATCATCATAAGTAGGAGGCACACTATGATTATTATAAATTTGCATATCAGAACTTGGGAGACTAAAAATATCATCTTCATTAAACGTAGCATCCCCAAGCTTGGGACAAACATTAATTGCAGCAAATATATTCTCAAAAACATCATCTTCATCAAACATAGCATCCCCAAGCTTGGGCCTTTTCATATCATAAGCATAATCACTCTCATCATTAATAGGATGGATAGCACCAATAGTTTAGAAATTATCATATTCTTCCAAGAAAGTGCCAAAAAGATTTTCAAGATCATAAGAAGTATCATTATCTTCCACAATTATATTTTCATGAGGCACAATAGTAATAGGAGCAGCATTATTTGGGAGAGATATCTTTTTACCTCTCTTCCTTTTTCTTTTCTTCTTCTTCACCACATCATGTGTGGATTCAATCCTCTTTTTGGAGCTCCTTATTGATGAGATTGGTTGAATAGGAGGCTCTTCCTCGTTACCTGATTCATCATAAGAAATAATAGGAGGGTATTGGGAAGTCTCTTCCCTTTCATTAGTATTCTCTTCATCTTCTATTTGCTTTCTTTTCTTTATGTAATTGGCAATATAAGGATTTTCAATGCAATTCACCGCACAATACATATAAATTTCCTCTAGATCAAAACCAAGAAGTTTATAACGGGCAAATTCTGGAAGATAGTTAGTTATATGTTTCATTTCTTCGTAACCCATAAGCAAACTAAGTTCATTATGATGTGCAAGAGAAATCAAGTCATCACAATTTTTGGAAATGATTAGATAATGAAACAATTTGCATCGGATGGTTAAATGGCCACGTTCATTGCAAAGCTCACAAGTATGGCCAAGAAAATTTAAATTTTCAGCACAATCATCTAGCCTTTCTTGCAACAATTTAGTTTCTAAGTACTTATGCCTCTTGCAATATCTAGCTTCCCTATTTGGTGTGTACTTGCAAACCCAATGCACTCCACAAAAATTGACATGTTTATAGGAGACATTTTCATCATAACTAGTGCAATCATCATTAGTACCATGGATATTCAAGGAGTTCATACTAACAACATTGCAATCATGCTCATCATTCAAAGATTTAGTACCCAACATTTTAATGCATTCTTCTTCTAACACTTTGGCACAATTTTCCTTTCCATCATACTCACGAAAGATACTAAAAATATGAAGCGTATGAGGTAGACTCAATTCCATTTTTTGTATAGTTTTCTTTTATAGATTAACTAGTGATAAAACAAAAAACTAAAAGACTCGATTGCAAGATCTAAAGATATACCTTCAAGCACTCACCTCCCCGGCAACGGCGCCAGAAAAGAGCTTGATGTCTACTACACAACCTTCTTCTTGTAGACATTGTTGGGCCTCCAAGTGTAGAGGTTTGTAGGACAGTAGCAAATTTCCCTCAAGTGGATGACCTAAGGTTTATCAATCCGTAGGAGGCATAGGATGAAATGGTCTCTCTCAAGCAACCCTGCAACCAAATAACAAAGAGTCTCTTGTGTCCCCAACACACCCAATACAATGGTAAATTGTATAGGTGCACTAGTTTTGGCGAAGAGATGGTGATACAACTGCAATATGGATGGTAGATAAAGGTATTTGTAATCTGAAATTATAAAAACAGCAAGGTAACTAATGGTAAAAGTGAGCGTAAAAGGTATTGCAATGCGTTGAAACAAGGCCTAGGGTTCATACTTTCACTAATGCAAGTCCTCTCAACAATAATAACATAATTGGATCATATAACTATCCCTCAACATGCAACAAAGAGTCACTCCAAAGTCACTAATAGCGGAGAACGAACGAAGAGATTATGGTAGGGTACGAAACCACCTCAAAGTTATTCTTTCCAATCAATCCGTTGGGCTATTCCAAGTGTCACAAACAGCCCTAGAGTTTGTACTAGAATAACACCTTAAGACACAAATCAACCAAAACCCTAATGTCACCTAGTTACTCCAATGTCACCTCAAGTATCCGTGGGTATGATTATACGATATGCATCACACAATCTCAGATTCATCTATTCAACCAACACATAGAACCTCAAAGAGTGCCCCAAGGTTTCTACCGGAGAATCACGACGAAAACATGTGCCAACCCCTATGCATAGGTTCATGGGCAGAACCCGCAAGTTGATCACCAAAACATACATCAAGTGAATCACGTGGCATCCCATTGTCACCGCAGGTACGCACGGCAAGACATACATCAAGTGTTCTCAAATCTTTAAAGACTAAATCCGATAAGATAACTTCAAAGGGAAAACTCAATCCATTACAAGAGAGTAGAGGGGGGAGAAACATCATAAGATCCAACTATAATAGCAAAGCTCACGATACATCAAGATCGTACCACCTCAAAAACACGAGAGAGAGAGAGAGAGAGAGATCAAACACATAACTACTAGTACATACCCTTAGCCCCAAGGGAGAACTACTCCCTCCTCATCATGGAGAGCACCGGGATGATGAAGATGGCCACCGGAGAGGGATTGCCCCCTCCGGCAGGGTGCCGGAACGGGTCTAGATTGGTTTTCGGTGGCTACGGAGGCTTCTGGCGGCGGAACTCCCGATCTATTGTGCTCCCCGATCGTTTTAGGGCATATGGAGATATATAGGCGGAAGAAGTACGTCAGGGGAGCCACGAGGGGCCCACGAGGGTGGAGGGCACGCCCAGGGGGTGCGCGCGCCCCCTGCCTTGTGGCTTCCTTGTTGCTTCCCTTGCATGGACTCCAAGTCTCCCGGGTTGCTTTCCTTCCAAAAGTAAGTTCCGTGAAGTTTCACGTCAATTGGACTCCGTTTGATTTTCCTTTTCTGCGATACTCTAAAACAAGGAAAAAACAGAAACTGGCACTGGGCTCTAGGTTAATAGGTTAGTCCCAGAAATCATATAAAATAGCATATGAAGGCATATAAAACATCCAAGGTTGATAATATAATAGCATGGAATAATAAAAAATTATAGATACGTTGGAGACGTATCAAACCAGTATCAAATACCTAGACACTACTGCGAGCATTAGTAAGGTACACATCAATAACATGTATATCAAATATACCTTTCACTTTGCCATCCTTCTTCTTCGCCAAATACTTGGGGCAGTTCCGCTTCCAGTGACCAGTCCCTTTGCAGTAGAAGCACTCAGTCTCAGGCTTAGGTCCAGACTTGGGTTTCTTCACTTGAGCAGCAACTGGCTTGCTGTTCTTCTTGAAGTTCCCCTTCTTCCCTTTACCCTTTTTCTTGAAACTGGTAGTCTTGTTGACCATCAACACTTGATGCACTTTCCTGATTTCTACCTCCGCAGCTTTTAGCATTGCGAAGAGCTCAGGAATCGTCTTATCCATCCCTTGCATATTATAGTTCATCATGAAGCTCTTGTAGCTTGGTGGTAGTGATTGAAGAACTCTATCAATGACACTATCATCAGGAAGATTAACTCCCAGCTGAGTCAAGTGGTTGTGGTACCCAGACATTCTGAGTATATGTTCACTGACAGAACTATTCTCCTCCATTTTACAGCTATAGAACTTATTGGAGACTTCATATCTCTCAATCCGGGCATTTGCTTGAAATATTAACTTCAACTCCTGGAACATCTCATATGCTCCATGATGTTCAAAACGTTGTTGAAGTCCCGGTTCTAAGCCGTAAAGCACGGCACACTGAACTATCGAGTAGTCATCAGCTTTGCTCTGCCAGGTGTTCACAACATCTGGCGTTGCTCCTGCAGCGGGTTTGTCACCGAGCGGTGCTTCCAGGACGTAATTTTTCTGTGCAGCAATGAGGATAATCCTCAAGTTATGGACCCAGTCAGTGTAGTTTCTACCATCATCTTTTGTAACGCCCGGGTAATTAAGCTACAGTAATCCCACGCTAATGGAGCCACGTTACCTACGTTACTGTTGCTAATCGGTCGTTAGATCAAAACCGGACCAAGATTCAAATTCAAACTTTGGTAAATAATAAAAGTTTTCAAACATTGAAATAAAAATGTTCGGTTTGTACTAAATATTACATAGATAATTGTGGTGTAGGAGCCCCAGTTTTATAAAATGCATAAATATTTTAAACTGAATTGAGACACAAGAGAAAATAAATAAAAGAAAGAAAATACGAAAAGGGTCAAGGCAACAAAAAAAAAGAGAAGAAGAGAAAAGCCCCCCCCCTCCCTGGGCCGTGGCCCAACTGAGCCAAGCCCACCTGGCCCAGCCGGCCAGCCCCTGGCCCGGCCCACCCCCTCACTCCCATAACCCCCCCCCCCCCCGCGGTCGGCGGAAACCCTAGCCGACCCCCATTCCCCCCCCCCCCCCGATCCCCTTCTCCTCCCTCCCCCGCCGATCTGGATCGGGATCCGCCCGATCCCGTCGCCCCCGACGCCGGCGCCCCACCCCACCGGCGCTCGTCCTCCTCCCCTCCTCCCCGACCGGCCGCGCAGGACGCCCGAACCCCCCCCCCCCTCGTCGCCTCGGGACCGTCCCCGACTCCCACCTCGCCGGATCCGCATCGCCGGACGGCCGCCGCCTCGACCTCCTCCCCGCCGGACGCCCCCGACCGCCCCGAGCCCGTTTCCGAGACCCCACGCGTCCCCCCCGTGAGCTCTTCCCTCCCCTGCTTCGCTCTGTAGCCGTAGGGGTCGACCCCCGCGCTCGGTCGCCATGGCCGGAGCTCGCTCCGGCGCCGCGCTCGTCGCGCTCCGGCTCGCGCCGACTCACCGCGCCCCACGTACCCCCCCTCCCCTCGCGCCTCCTCCGCTTGGTCAAGGCCCCCCCTCCTCTTCCCCCTCGTTCCCCTCCGTACCCGAGCGCCCCCGTCGCGGATCTCGTCGCCGGCGCCCTTCCGGTGACCAAATGGTCACGGGGCCGAGCCCCTGGTGCTCAGCGCGTCGCGCAGCCCCCCTGGCCTTCCCGTTAGCCCCGTAGCGCGATCCCGACGCGGTCCCGAATCCCACCGCCGCCTCCGACGCTCGCCGGCGTCGTTTCCGGCCAAGTCCGGCCGTGCCTCTGCCACCGTTGGACGCGGCATCCCCTCCACGTTCGAACGCACCCGCCCGCGGCCATTTTTGCCGCCGGACAGCGAATCCCGGCGAGGTCCGGCGCCCCTCCGCCGCGGGAACGCTCCCCGGAGCTCCCCAACGCCGGCCGCCGACGTGGCCGACCTGGGGCCACCCCTGGGTCACTAACCCGTGGGCCCTAGGGGCCCGGCCGGCCTGTTGACCCGGTCAGCCTTGCTGACTGGACCGGCCATGCCACTGACCGCAGGCCCCCCCCCAGAACGTTAAAAATAAAAATAAATGATAATTAAAATATTAATTAATTAATTAAGTAAATACTTAATTTAATTAATCCTGATTAATTAACCTAATGGCTAATTAACCTAATTAACTATTGTTAATTAACTAACAGAGTATGACGAACGGGACCCACCTGTCAGGTTGACCAAGTCAACCCTGTTGACTGCTGACGTCAGCATGACATCATGCTGACGTCATAAATTCATTTTTCGAATTAAATAATTAATTAATTAAATTCCAGAAATTAATAAAATCTTTAGAAAATCATATCTTTTAATCCGTAACTCGGATTAAAATATTTTCAACATGAAAGTTGCTCAGAACGACGAGACGAATCCGGTTTCGCAGTCCGTTCGTCCGCCACACACCCCTAACCTATCGAACCCGCAACTTTCCCCCTCCGGCTCCTCTGCCCGAAATCACGAAACACCGGGAATACTTTCCCGGATGTTTTCCCCCTTAACCGGTACCACCTCATACCACGTTAGGGCACGCCTAGCATCGTTACTTGTCATGTCATGCTTCACTATGCATATGCTTGCATTATATTTATTGTTTCTTCCCCCTCTTCTCTCTCTAGACACCGAGACCGACGCCGCTGCTACCCCGTACGACTACGGTGTTGACGACCCCTCTCTCTTGCCAGAGCAACCAGGCAAGCCCCCCCCTTTGATCACCAGATATCGCCTACTCTTCTCTATACTGCTTGCATTAGAGTAGTGTAGCATGTTACTGCTTCCCGTTAATCCTATATTGATGCATAGCCTGTCCTTGCTACTACTGTTGTTACCTTTACCTGCAATCCTAATGCTTAGTATAGGAGGCTAGTATTTTCATCAGTGGCCCTACATCCTTGTCCGTCTGCCATGCTATACTATCGGGCCGTGATCACTCGGGAGTTGATCACGGGTATATACTATATGCTTTATACATGATACATGTGGTGACTAAAGACGGGTCGGCTTGTGGAGCACCCGCGAGTGATTCACGGATTGGGGGCTGAAAGGACCTTTGTCCCAACGGCCCTCTGTGTGGATCTTTGAGGCGGAGCGACAGGGCAGGTTCCGACCACCTAGGAGAGAGGTGGGCCTGGCCCTGGTCGGCGTTCGCGGATACTTAACACGCTTAACGAGATCTGGGTATTTGATCTGGGTCTGGCCATTTGGTCTATACGCACTAACCATCTACGCGGGAGTAGTTATGGGTATCCCGGCGTCGTGGTATCAGCCGAAGCCTTCTTGACGTCAGCGACGGAGCGGCGCGCGCTGGATTGGACTGGAACGCCACTAGTCTAGGTCTGCTTCCGGCCGCCCACGCAACGTGCAGGTGTGCTAAGGGCGATGGGCCCAGACCCCTGGGCGCTTAGGTTTAGACCGGCGTGCTGACCTCTCTGTTGGTCTAGGTGGGGCTGCGACGTGTTGATCTTCCGAGGCCGGGCATGACCCAGGAAAGTGTGTCCGGCCAAATGGGATCGAGCGTGTTGGGGTATGTGGTGCACCCCTGCAGGGAAGTTAATCTATTCGAATAGCCGTGATCTTCGGTAACAGGACGATTTGGAGTTGTACCTTGACCTTATGACAACTAGAACCGGATACTTAATAAAACACACCCTTCCAAGTGCCAGATACAACCGGTGGTCGCTCTCTCACAGGGCGACGAGGGGAGGATCATCGGTTAGGATTATGCTATGCGATGCTACTTGGAGGACTTCAGTCTACTCTCTTCTACATGCTGCAAGACGGAGGCTGCCAGAAGCGTAGTCTTCGATAGGACTAGCTATCCCCCTCTTATTCCAGCATTCTGCAGTCCAGTCCACATATGATACCCTTACTCCATTTGATACCCATGCATATGTAGGGTAGCTTCTTGCTTGCGAGTACTTTGGATGAGTACTCACGGTTGCTTTCTCCTTCTTTTCCCTCTATCCCTTCTACCTGGTTGTCGCAACCAGATGTTGGAGCCCAGGAGCCAGACGCCACCGTCGACGACGACCCCTACACCGGAGGTGCCTACTACTACGTGATGCCCGCTGACGACGACCAGGAGTAGTTAGGAGGATCCCAGGCAGGAGGCCTGCGCCTCTTTCGATCCGTATCCCAGTTTGTGCTAGCCTTCTTAAGGCAACCTTGTTTAACTTATGTCTGTACTCAGATATTGTTGCTTCCGCTGACTCGTCTATGATCGAGCTCTTGTATTCGAGCCCCCGAGGCCCCTGGCTTGTAATATGATGCTTGTATGACTTATTTTTATTTGTCGAGTTGTGTTGTGATATCTTCCCGTGAGTCCCTGATCTTGATCGTACACGTTTGCGTGTATGATTAGTGTACGATTGAATCGGGGGCGTCACAAGTTGGTATCAGAGCCGACTGCCTGTAGGAACTCCCCTTCCACACTCCTTGGCCGAAGTCGAGTCTAGACATTGTAAAAACTTTTACTAACTTGGCTGTGTGCCTTACGGGCCCACGTCGCCATCGGGTGGTACTAGGATCTTTTACTCCTCGACCTTTACTCTGGGACTCTGAACTCTCTTCTACTCGGGTTAAACGAATTTACTAACTCTGACACTAGGATCCCGTTACGACATTCACCCCAAAGTTGGATAAGCCCTAGTTATTCTTTAGGAATGTATTTGAACATTATCCACATTGTCATTTGACTCCAGTGAAAACATCTGTGTTTTCAGATGGAACCCACGAGGCAGGTCGTGCGCCACACGACGGCCATTGGTGCCTCAGGATCACCTGCTGTGTTGGCTGAGATGATGACCTATCTGGGTTATCGCTGGCACCCTGAGTACACCGTCTATGAGGAGTACCAGGACTTCAACCAGGAGCAGTACCGTGCCATCGTCCACCTCTACTCTCGAGAGTATGACTCCACTACCGTGCTGCACACTGCTCATGGTGTTGGAGTGACTATCGATATGGCGGTCCACGATGCTGCTTATGCTGCTCTGACACGTCTCCGTGGCGAGTATCAGGAGTTGGACACCTCCCCCTTCAGGCACATTGCTATCGCATCCGATGATGGTGCGGAGGGATACTACACTGCTGCCTACTCCACTGTCACCCGAGAGCCCTTCTACCATCAGAACCTGGTTCTGCATGCTGATGGGCTGGATAGAGCTAACCGAGCTCTTCGCCACGAGTTGTACACCACTCGTCAGCACCTCTACCGTGCTCTGACACTGTTGCACCCCTCTGTCCGATCTGGTGATTTATCGCGCTCTGCGATCTACCCTGCCCGGACCGTGATGCCCCAGGGCGTCGGCTGGCTAGATGTGGGAGGCTACTCTCCTGCATTGGGCCCTCTCCTGCCACCTGCGCAACGGGTTCCGCACCAGAGTATCCGTGGACCCCAGGCTACTCGCGTGGAGGTCTTCCCTTCGCGTCACTACCAGCTGTCGGGCTACACCTACCTCCGCAGTACCGCATGGGACTGACGTAGACTTGCTTATTAGTGTTAGATGCATTCGCTGCGAGCCTGTGTGCCGCCTATGATGTCTTAGTCTATGTGCTGAACACTGTGTAACGAACTCTATGCATGATCTCTTTTGTAAGATATGCCGACTACTATGTGGTATCTATCGTGCTGCTTTCGTTGTGCATGGTTCATCATGAATGATTCTTGTTTTTACAATTCCTCAATGCTGAACTACCCCTGTTAAATGTTAGCAGGATGGTTAGACCAGGTGGTCGTGGTCGTGGTGGCAACGCCCCACCACCGCCTGAGTACATGGCTGGTATGATCCAACAGCTTGAGATGAATCGCCAGTTCATGGAGAATATGATGGCTCAGTTTCCTCGCCCCAATATGAACCAGCAGCCAACCCCAGTGACTCTGCAGGATTTCATGCGCCTGAACCCAACTGTGTACCGCAGCTCAACTCAGCCTCTGGATGCTGATGACTGGCTCCGTGACATCACCTATGAGATGGAGTCTGCTGATGTAGCCCCTGCCAGCTATGTCACCTTTGCTTCCTTCTTCCTGAAAGGACCCGCAGCTCAATGGTGGGACAGCCACAGGCGTACACTGCCAGTTGGAACAATCATCACCTGGCCAGACTTCCAAGCTGCCTTCCGTGCTCGCTTCATTCCTCAGGGAGTCATGGACCGGAAGAAGCGTGAGTTCCGCAACCTCACCCAAGGCAACAAAACTGTGGAAGCTTATCAGCGGGAGTTTCTTGACTTGTCCCGCTATGCTGAAGAGGACATTGCAACTGATGCACGCAGACAGGAGAAGTTCCGGGATGGCCTTCAAGCTGACATCAAACTCGCACTTCTAGTGCATGATTTTGCTGATTTCGCCACTCTGGTGAACAAAGCCATCAATGTCGAAACTGGTCTGCAGGAATACCAGAGCTCTCACAGGCGCAACCGTGACACGGGCTCATCTTCGGGCCCGTCCTCGCAGAAGCGCAAGATATGGATTCCCAATAGCTTGTACCAACCGGATGCACCTACCCCAAGGCAGACCTATGCTGCACCTCGTCTGCCTACTCCTCCGACTAGGCGGCCAAGACTCCCAGCTCCACCACCACAAGCTCCTGTTCCCACTCCCAATAATGGATTGTGCTTCAGGTGTGGACAACCAGGGCATCGTGCTAGGGAATGCAACCAGAACCCGAATCAACTGGCCCTTCCAGCAACTGGCCGTGGAAGCAACCAGCCCCGCAGCAACAATGCCAAGTCTTATGGTCGTGTTCATGCCAACCACGTTGATCTGAGCGAAGCTCAAGACCAGCCTGCTACTGTGATGGGTACCCTCCTCGTAAATTCAGTACCAGCATCCGTTTTATTTGATACAGGTGCATCGCATTCATTCATGTCAGAAGGTTTTGCATGCTTGCACGACATTAAATGTGAGAACATGGATGCTTCACTATTAGTACACACCCCTGCGGGCCAATGTCGAACCTCCATGATTTGCAACGACGTCCCTGTAGAAATCGAAGGACTGGAATTCCTTGTCTCTCCCATCGTACTGAAGTCCTGTAGCATTGATCTCATTCTGGGAATGAATTGGTTAAAAGCGCATACTGCTTCTATAGTTTGCGCCACTAAGGTCGTCCATTTGCTACACCCTTCTGATGAAATAATAGCTTATCAAGCTCATCTAGTTCAGAACGCCGAGGCACGACTTTATGCCTTGAACGCGTTGAACGCTGCACCACTCGAGGGCATTGAAAACGTTCCCGTCGTTCGTGAATTCCAAGATGTATTCCCTGAAGAACTTCCAGGGATTCCCCCTGCTAGAGCTGTCGAATTCATCATCGACTTGAAACCCGGCACTACCCCTATAGCTAAGCGACCCTACAAGATGCCGCCGCATGAACTCCTTGAGCTTAAGGAGGAAATCGACAAATCTCTTGTCAAAGGTTTCATTCGCCCAAGTTGCTCTCCTTGGGGAGCACCTTCTCTCTTTGTTAGGAAGAAGGATGGAACAAACCGATTGGTCCAAGACTACCGTCCTATAAACCAAGCTACCATTCAGAATAAATACCCTCTTCCTCGGATCAATGATCTTTATGATCAACTGGCTGGTTCATCAGTGTTCTCCAAACTCGACTTGAGGTTGGGTTACCACCAGATCCGTGTTCGTGAAGAGGACATCCCAAAAACCGCCTTCGTGACTCGGTATGGATCATATGAGTACACAGTCATGTCATTCGGCTTAACGAATGCTCCCGCCACCTTCTCTCGTCTGATGAATTATATATTCATGGATTACCTCGACAAGTTCGTCGTGGTTTATCTGGACGATATCCTTGTAATTTCCAAGAACGAGGAAGAACATGCTGGACATCTGCGTCTTGTGCTAGAGAAGCTTCGAGAACATCAACTGTATGCTAAGTATTCCAAGTGTGAATTCTGGCTCCCCAAAGTAACCTATCTTGGGCATGTCATCTCCAAGGATGGTATTGCCGTCAACCCTGAACGAGTTCAAGCTATTCTCGATTGGACTCCTCCGAAGAACGTCAAGCAAGTCCGAAGTTTCCTCGGTCTCGCCAGCTACTGCCGTCGATTCGTCGAGAACTTCTCCAAGATTGCCAGGCCCCTGACTAATCTGTTGCATAAGGGTGTCAAGTTTGACTGGACAGACAAGTGTCAGGAAAGTTTCCAGGCGCTCAAAGACAAGTTGACTTCTGCCCCCGTGCTTGCACCACCTGATACTAAGAAGGACTTCGTCATTTACTGCGACGCTTCCCGCCAAGGATTAGGCTGTGTCCTAATGCAGGAGCGCAGAGTGATTGCTTATGCCTCTCGTCAATTGCGCCCTCACGAAGAAAACTACCCGGTTCACGACCTCGAGCTTGCTGATGTCATTCATGCACTGAAGCAGTGGCGACATTACCTTCTCGGTAATCGTTGCGAGATCTTCACCGACCATCAAAGTCTGAAGTATCTGTTTACTCAGCCAGATTTGAATCTACGTCAGCAAAGATGGATGGAGACTGTTGCAGACTTTGACGTGGATATATCATATACCCCCGGCAAGGCTAATGTAATGGCTGATGCCCTGAGCCGCAAGTCTTACTGCAACCACCTCCAGGTCCACAAAGTTCAGCCCTCGCTTACCGAAGAATTTAGAAGGCTGAACCTCCATATTGTTCCTCCGGGATCACTCGCTCCCCCTCCCGAAGGTTTCCCCAAACAGAACCTCCATGTTGTTTCCAAGGGTTCTCTCAATACCCTGGTTGCGAAACCAGATCTTGTGGACACCATCAAATGGATACAGAAATGTGACGATGAAGTCCTCAAGATTAAGCGCGACCTCAAAAGGGGAAAGCCCTCATTCTTCACGATCGCCGACGATGGCGCCTTGTATTTCAAAGGCCGCTTAGTGGTACCATGTTCGAAGAAAAACCTAGATAAGACTAAAAGGGTTATGCAAGAAGCTCATGATACGCCTCTGTCCATCCATCCTGGTAGTACAAAGATGTATCAGGATATTCGTCAAAGATTCTGGTGGTCTAATATGAAGCAGGACATTGCTCGTTATGTTGCTGAGTGTGACATTTGTCGCCGAATCAAAGCAGAGCATCAAAGGCCTGCTGGGACTCTGCAACCTATCTCTATTCCTGAATGGAAATGGGACCATGTTGAAATGGACTTCGTCACTGGATTTCCCAAATCGCAGAAAGGTAATGATGCTATTCTTGTCGTCATTGACCGGCTTTCCAAAGTTGCCCATTTTCTGGCGGTCAAAGAGACAATCACTGCTAGTCAGCTTGCTACTCTCTACATGGCCAGAATTGTTTCACTTCACGGTATTCCACTGGTTATCAGTTCAGACCGTGGCAGTTTATTCACTTCAAGGTTTTGGGCGAGTTTCCAAGAAGCTATGGGGACTCATCTGTCGTTCAGTACTGCGTTCCATCCTCAATCGCAAGGGCAAGTTGAACGTGTCAACCAAGTTCTCGAAGACATGCTTCGAGCTTGTGTAATCTCATTCGGCAAGAAATGGGAGGAATCTCTTCCATATGCCGAGTTCTCTTATAATAATAGCTATCAAGCTAGTCTGAAGATGTCCCCCTTCGAAGTGCTATATGGACGAAAGTGTCGAACCCCTCTGAACTGGTCAGAAACTGGGGAACGCCCATTCTTCGGTCCGGATATTATCCAACAGGCCGAAGAACAAGTTCGCATTATTCGCGAGAATCTCAAGACTGCTCAGTCACGTCAGAAAAGTCAGTATGACCGTCATCACCAAGACATGGTCTATCAACCTGGCGAAAAGGCTTATCTTCGAGTTACCCCAATGAAGGGTGCTCACCGCTTCGGGATCAAGGGCAAGCTAGCTCCTCGCTATATCGGTCCCTTCACTATTCTCGAAAGGCGTGGAAAGGTGGCATATCAACTGGAGCTTCCGCCGAACCTTTCTCAGGTTCACGATGTGTTCCATGTGTCACAACTCCGCCGTTGCTTCAAGGATCCAATCCGAGCGGTGGATCATGAAGTGCTCGAATTGCAGCAGGACCTCTCCTATAAAGAGCATCCGGTCCGCATTCTCGACCAAGCTGAACGCCGCACACGTCAGAAGGCGATCAAGTTCCTGAAAGTCCAGTGGTCGAATCACTTTGAAGACGAAGCCACTTGGGAACGCGAGGATCGCCTGCGTGAAGAATACCCCGCGTTGTTTCCTTCTACCTCCTAAATCTCGGGACGAGATTTCTTGTAGTGGAGGAGATTTGTAACGCCCGGGTAATTAAGCTACAGTAATCCCACGCTAATGGAGCCACGTTACCTACGTTACTGTTGCTAATCGGTCGTTAGATCAAAACCGGACCAAGATTCAAATTCAAACTTTGGTAAATAATAAAAGTTTTCAAACATTGAAATAAAAATGTTCGGTTTGTACTAAATATTACATAGATAATTGTGGTGTAGGAGCCCCAGTTTTATAAAATGCATAAATATTTTAAACTGAATTGAGACACAAGAGAAAATAAATAAAAGAAAGAAAATACGAAAAGGGTCAAGGCAACAAAAAAAAAGAGAAGAAGAGAAAAGCCCCCCCTCCCTGGGCCGTGGCCCAACTGAGCCAAGCCCACCTGGCCCAGCCGGCCAGCCCCTGGCCCGGCCCACCCCCTCACTCCCATAACCCCCCCCCCCCCCGCGGTCGGCGGAAACCCTAGCCGACCCCCATTCCCCCCCCGATCCCCTTCTCCTCCCTCCCCCGCCGATCTGGATCGGGATCCGCCCGATCCCGTCGCCCCCGACGCCGGCGCCCCACCCCACCGGCGCTCGTCCTCCTCCCCTCCTCCCCGACCGGCCGCGCAGGACGCCCGAACCCCCCCCCCCTCGTCGCCTCGGGACCGTCCCCGACTCCCACCTCGCCGGATCCGCATCGCCGGACGGCCGCCGCCTCGACCTCCTCCCCGCCGGACGCCCCCGACCGCCCCGAGCCCGTTTCCGAGACCCCACGCGTCCCCCCCGTGAGCTCTTCCCTCCCCTGCTTCGCTCTGTAGCCGTAGGGGTCGACCCCCGCGCTCGGTCGCCATGGCCGGAGCTCGCTCCGGCGCCGCGCTCGTCGCGCTCCGGCTCGCGCCGACTCACCGCGCCCCACGTACCCCCCCTCCCCTCGCACCTCCTCCGCTTGGTCAAGGCCCCCCCTCCTCTTCCCCCTCGTTCCCCTCCGTACCCGAGCGCCCCCGTCGCGGATCTCGTCGCCGGCGCCCTTCCGGTGACCAAATGGTCACGGGGCCGAGCCCCTGGTGCTCAGCGCGTCGCGCAGCCCCCCTGGCCTTCCCGTTAGCCCGGTAGCGCGATCCCGGCGCGGTCCCGAATCCCACCTCCGCCTCCGCCGCTCGCCGGCGTCGTTTCCGGCCAAGTCCGGCCGTGCCTCTGCCACCGTTGGACGCGGCATCCCCTCCACGTTCGAACGCACCCGCCCGCGGCCATTTTTGCCGCCGGACGGCGAATCCCGGCGAGGTCCGGCGCCCCTCCGCCGCGGGAACGCTCCCCGGAGCTCCCCAACGCCGGCCGCCGACGTGGCCGACCTGGGGCCACCCCTGGGTCACTAACCCGTGGGCCCTAGGGGCCCGGCCGGCCTGTTGACCCGGTCAGCCTTGCTGACTGGACCGGCCATGCCACTGACCGCAGGCCCCCCCCCAGAACGTTAAAAATAAAAATAAATGATAATTAAAATATTAATTAATTAATTAAGTAAATACTTAATTTAATTAATCCTGATTAATTAACCTAATGGCTAATTAACCTAATTAACTATTGTTAATTAACTAACAGAGTATGACGAACGGGACCCACCTGTCAGGTTGACCAAGTCAACCCTGTTGACTGCTGACGTCAGCATGACATCATGCTGACGTCATAAATTCATTTTTCGAATTAAATAATTAATTAATTAAATTCCAGAAATTAATAAAATCTTTAGAAAATCATATCTTTTAATCCGTAACTCGGATTAAAATATTTTCAACATGAAAGTTGCTCAGAACGACGAGACGAATCCGGTTTCGCAGTCCGTTCGTCCGCCACACACCCCTAACCTATCGAACCCGCAACTTTCCCCCTCCGGCTCCTCTGCCCGAAATCACGAAACACCGGGAATACTTTCCCGGATGTTTTCCCCCTTAACCGGTACCACCTCATACCACGTTAGGGCACGCCTAGCATCGTTACTTGTCATGTCATGCTTCACTATGCATATGCTTGCATTATATTTATTGTTTCTTCCCCCTCTTCTCTCTCTAGACACCGAGACCGACGCCGCTGCTACCCCGTACGACTACGGTGTTGACGACCCCTCTCTCTTGCCAGAGCAACCAGGCAAGCCCCCCCCTTTGATCACCAGATATCGCCTACTCTTCTCTATACTGCTTGCATTAGAGTAGTGTAGCATGTTACTGCTTCCCGTTAATCCTATATTGATGCATAGCCTGTCCTTGCTACTACTGTTGTTACCTTTACCTGCAATCCTAATGCTTAGTATAGGAGGCTAGTATTTTCATCAGTGGCCCTACATCCTTGTCCGTCTGCCATGCTATACTATCGGGCCGTGATCACTCGGGAGTTGATCACGGGTATATACTATATGCTTTATACATGATACATGTGGTGACTAAAGACGGGTCGGCTTGTGGAGCACCCGCGAGTGATTCACGGATTGGGGGCTGAAAGGACCTTTGTCCCAACGGCCCTCTGTGTGGATCTTTGAGGCGGAGCGACAGGGCAGGTTCCGACCACCTAGGAGAGAGGTGGGCCTGGCCCTGGTCGGCGTTCGCGGATACTTAACACGCTTAACGAGATCTGGGTATTTGATCTGGGTCTGGCCATTTGGTCTATACGCACTAACCATCTACGCGGGAGTAGTTATGGGTATCCCGGCGTCGTGGTATCAGCCGAAGCCTTCTTGACGTCAGCGACGGAGCGGCGCGCGCTGGATTGGACTGGAACGCCACTAGTCTAGGTCTGCTTCCGGCCGCCCACGCAACGTGCAGGTGTGCTAAGGGCGATGGGCCCAGACCCCTGGGCGCTTAGGTTTAGACCGGCGTGCTGACCTCTCTGTTGGTCTAGGTGGGGCTGCGACGTGTTGATCTTCCGAGGCCGGGCATGACCCAGGAAAGTGTGTCCGGCCAAATGGGATCGAGCGTGTTGGGGTATGTGGTGCACCCCTGCAGGGAAGTTAATCTATTCGAATAGCCGTGATCTTCGGTAACAGGACGATTTGGAGTTGTACCTTGACCTTATGACAACTAGAACCGGATACTTAATAAAACACACCCTTCCAAGTGCCAGATACAACCGGTGGTCGCTCTCTCACAGGGCGACGAGGGGAGGATCATCGGTTAGGATTATGCTATGCGATGCTACTTGGAGGACTTCAGTCTACTCTCTTCTACATGCTGCAAGACGGAGGCTGCCAGAAGCGTAGTCTTCGATAGGACTAGCTATCCCCCTCTTATTCCAGCATTCTGCAGTCCAGTCCACATATGATACCCTTACTCCATTTGATACCCATGCATATGTAGGGTAGCTTCTTGCTTGCGAGTACTTTGGATGAGTACTCACGGTTGCTTTCTCCTTCTTTTCCCTCTATCCCTTCTACCTGGTTGTCGCAACCAGATGTTGGAGCCCAGGAGCCAGACGCCACCGTCGACGACGACCCCTACACCGGAGGTGCCTACTACTACGTGATGCCCGCTGACGACGACCAGGAGTAGTTAGGAGGATCCCAGGCAGGAGGCCTGCGCCTCTTTCGATCCGTATCCCAGTTTGTGCTAGCCTTCTTAAGGCAACCTTGTTTAACTTATGTCTGTACTCAGATATTGTTGCTTCCGCTGACTCGTCTATGATCGAGCTCTTGTATTCGAGCCCCCGAGGCCCCTGGCTTGTAATATGATGCTTGTATGACTTATTTTTATTTGTCGAGTTGTGTTGTGATATCTTCCCGTGAGTCCCTGATCTTGATCGTACACGTTTGCGTGTATGATTAGTGTACGATTGAATCGGGGGTGTCACATCTTTCAACTTAGCTTTCTCTAGGAACGTATTAAAATTCAACGGAACAACAACACATGCCATCTATCTACAACAACATAGACATGCAAAATACTATTAGGTACTAAGTTCATGATAAATTAAAGTTCAATTAATCAAATTACTTAGGAACTCCCACTTAGATAGACATCTCTCTAATCTTCTAAGTGATCACGTGATCCATATCAACTAAACCATGTCCGATCATCACGTGAGATGGAGTAGTTTTCACTGGTGAACATCACTATGTTGATCATATCTACTATATGATTCATGCTCGACCTTTCGGTCTCAGTGTCCTGAGGCCATATCTGTATATGCTAGGCTCGTCAAGTTTAACCTGAGTATTCTGCGTGTGCAAAACTGGCTTACACCCATTGTATGTGAACGTAGAGCTTATCACACCCGATCATCACGTGGTGTCTTGGCACAACGAACTGTAGCAACGGTGCATACTCAGGGAGAACACTTATACCTTGAAATTTAGTGAGAGATCATCTTATAATGCTACCGCTGAACTAAGAAAATAAGATGCATAAAGGATAAGCATCACATGCAATCAATATAAGTGATATGATATGTCCATCATCATCTTGTGCCTTTGATCTCCATATCCAAAGCACTGTCATGATCACCATCGTCACCGGCTTGACACCTTGATCTCCATCGAAGCATCGTTGTCGTCTCGCCAACTATTGCTTCTATGACTATCGCTACCGCTTAGTGATAAAGTAAAGCAATTACATGGCGATTGCATTTCATACAATAAAGCGACAACCATATGGCTCTTGCCAGTTGCCGATAACTCTGTTACAAAACATGATCATCTCATATAATAAAATTTAGCATCATGTCTTGACCATATCACATCACAACATGCCCTGCAAAAACAAGTTAGACATCCTCTACTTTGTTGCTGCAAGTTTTACGTGGCTGCTACGGGCTGAGCAAGAACCGTTCTTACCTACACATCAAAAATCACAACGCGGTGTAGTGATTGCTTTTTGATCTTCAGAAAGAACCCTGTTCATTGAATCTGATTCAACTAAAGTTAGAGAAACTAACACCCACCAGCCACCTGTGTGTGAAGCACGTCGGTAGAACCAGCCTCGCGTAAGCATACGCGTAATGTCGGTCTGGGCCGCTTCATCCAACGAAATCGCCGAATCAAGAATCAACTAGTGACGACAAGTAATATGTATATACCCACGCCCACAACTCCTTTGTGTTCTACTCGTGCATATAACATCTACACATAAACCTGGCTCGGATGCCATTATTGGGGAACGCAGTAATTTCAAAAAAAATTCCTACGCACATGCAAGATCATGGTGATGCATAGCAACGAGAGGGGAGAGTGTTGTCTACATACCCTCGTAGACCGTAAGCAGAAGCGTTATGACAACGCGGTTGATGTAGTCGTACGTCTTCACGATCGACCGATCCTAGTACCGGTCCACGAACTCATGATCCAGCAGAGTGTTGAGGGAGAGCTTCGTCAGCACGACGGCGTGATGACGGTGATGATGATGCTACCGGAACAGGGCTTCGCCTAAGCACCGCTACGATATGACCGAGGTGGATTATGGTGGAGGGGGGCACCGCACATGGCTGGAAACAATCAACTTGTGTGTTCTAGGGTGCCCCTGCCCCCGTATATAAAGGAGCAAGGGGGAGGCCGGCCGGCCTTGGGGTGCGCCAAGGAGAGGGAGGAGTCCTCCTAGTAGGAGTAGGACTCCCCCTTTCCTAGTCCAACTAGGAAGAAGGAGGGGGAAGGAAAGAGAGGGAGAGAGGGAGGGAAAGAGGCCCCCCTCCTTATCCAATTCGGACTCCCAAGGGGGGTGCGGCCAGCCCTATGGCCCCTCCTCTCTCTCTCACACAAGGCCCATGTTGGCCCATTAGTTCCCCTCGGGGTTCCGATAACCCCCCGGCACTCCGATAATTATCCGGTGACCTCCGGAACTCATCTGGTGTCCGAATATAGTCATCCAATATATCATTCTTTATGTCTCGACCATTTCGAGACTCCTCATCATGTACGTGATCACATCTAGGACTCCGAACTACCTTCGGTACATCAAAACATATAAACTCATAATATCGATCGTCACCGAACGTTAAGCGTGCGGACCCTACGGGTTCGAGAACTATGCAGACATGACCGAGACACGTCTCCGGTCAATAACGAATAGCGGAACCTGGATGTTCATATTGGCTCCCACATATTTTATGAAGATCTTTATCGGTCAAACCGCATAACGATATACGTTGTTCCCTTTGTCATCGGTATGTTACTTGCCCAAGATTTGATCGTCGGTATCTCAATACCTAGTTCAATCTCGTTACCGGCAAGTCTCTTTACTCGTTCCGTAATGCATCATCCCGTAACTAACTCATTAATCACATTGCTTGCAAGGCTTATATTGATGTGCATTACCGAGAGGGCCCAGAGATACCTCTCCGACAATCAGAGTGACAAATCCTCATCTCAATCTATGCCAACTCAACAAACGCCATCGGAGACACCTGTAGAGCAACTTTATAATCACCCAGTTATGTTGTGATGTTTGGTAGCACACAAAGTGTTCCTCCGGTATTCGGGAGTTGCATGATCTCATAGTCATAGGAACATGTATAAGTTATGGAGAAAGCAATAGCAACAAACTAAACGATCATTGTGCTAAGCTAACGGATGGGTCAAGTCAATCACATCATTCTCTAATGATGTGATCCCGTTAATCAAATGACAACTCATGTTAATCAAATGATGGTTAGGAAACATAACCATCATTGATTCAACGAGCTAGTTAAGTAGAGGCATGCTAGTGACATTCCGTTTGTCTATGTATTCACACATGTACTAAGTTTCCGGTTAATACAATTCTAGCATGAATAATAAACATTTATCATGATATAAGAAAATAATAATAACAACTTTATTATTGCCTCTAGGGCATATTTCCTTCAGAATCCCCCTCCGTCGCCGGAAAAGGCCCCAGATGGGATCTCACGGGTACAGAAGGTTGCGGCGGTGGAAAGTGGTTTCATGGCTCCCCCTGATGTTTTTAGGGTATAAGAGTATATATAGGCAAAAGAAGTACGTCGGTGGAGCTCCGTGGGGCCCATGAGGGTGGGGGGCGCGCCTACCCCCCTGGGCGCACCCTCCTGCCTCATGGAAGCTTCGTAGAGTTCCAGACTTCAACTCCAAGTCTCCTGGTTTGCGTTTGTTCCAAGAAAGATCCCCGTGAAGGTTTCGTTCCGTTCGGATTCCGTTTGATATTCCTTTTTTACGAAACACTAAAATAGGCAAAAAAACAAAAACTGTCACTGGGCCTCCGGTTAATAGATTAGTCCCCAAAATAATATAAAAGTGCATATTAAAGCCCATTAAACATCCAAAACAGATAATATAATAGCATGGACCAATAAAAAACTATAGATACGTTGGAGACGTATCAGGAGGTGACACGAGCTGACTCATGCAAGGACGGCATACGCATCCATGAGAGCATGACCAGGCTGTGCACAACGGCGGCACAGGCGGTCCTTGCGTCGACGATGGAGATGAGTCGAGCTGACCTGTGCAAGTACGACATACGCATCGTTTACCGTGGCATGGCCGGAACAGCTAGCAGCACCGACGTTCGTCGCGTCGATGTCGAGGTGACTCTGACTGCCGTGTGTGCTACAACGTCAATAGAGGTTGCGTCGCAATAGACATGGATGGCGGCAGCTCCACCACCAAGTCTCAAACAACACCATGGCTTGACGACGTCTCAAACGGGCTTCTTCACGAAGGAGAACCCGCCGCGGACCGTGATCCTGGCCAGCAGGGCCAATCCCGAAGTCTATCTCAGCGTGCCCGACGAGGAACTCTGCCCACGGACGAATCTTCGTCGGCGGCGGTAGGGCTCCAGAGCGCGAGGCCGTGATTTTGCAGCGACAAGGCCCGGTAGCACGAGGTCGTCGTTCGGCGGAGAGAAGCCGGTAGCGAAGATATACCACGGGTAAAGGAGAATGGGCTAGCAGCGGGAGGTGATCGACCAGCGTGGCGGTGGCGCATCCATTCGAGCGGCCGGCCGAAGGAGAAGGCCAGGGAAGAAAATACGTATAGATGAGGAAACACTGATGAAAATACGGGACTTTCTTTTGTGTTTTTTTTGGGTAAATGCTTGTATCCGGCGCGCCGGCCGAACTTTCGGTCGATCGCGCCGCTGTTGTCGCGCACACAGCACAACGGCTGCAGTGCCGCACGCACACCACGTGTTCATGGATCCCACACGCACTATCCAGGCATCCACGTCCTTATCTCAGCAACCGCCCCTCCACAGAAATCTCATCAGCTCGTCCTCTCGCTCACGTCTCGCCTACATCGCCTCTGCCTCTCGCTTGGGCCGCCGCATCCTTGCTCCGGCGAGCCTCACTACCACCTGCCCATGCTGCTCCAGCGAGCGGCCACTATACACCCACCTCGCGCTGTTCTGGGGAGCGGCCACTATCCACCCGCGTCGCGCTGCTCCGGTGAGCGGCCGCTCATCCATCAGCGCGACCATGCGGCAACCAGCGCGACCGCAGCTGGTTGCGCTCCTGTCCATGGCCGCCGCAGCAGGATTTGCTACAACCATGCTTTTTTTGCTGGAACCAGCCCATGTATTTGCTACAACCCACCCATCCAAAATCTGCTACCACATTAGCTTTTGCTGGAACTGGCGAACCATTTTGCTACAACCGTTTTGGTTTTTGTTACTATTGGTGTTTTGTGCATTTGTGCTACATCCATCTCCATGACATCGCTGTTTTTCCAGTCGATTTTTTTGCTACAACCATGTTATGATTTTGTTGGAACCGAACATAAATTTTGCTGGAACCGGCTCATGTTTTTGCTACCACCCACCCCGCCCAAAATCCGCTCCCACCGTATTTTTGCTGGAACCGACTAATGATTTTGCTACAACCATGTTGTTTTTTTGTTACTGCCGGTGTTTGTCGATTTTTTGCTACATCCCATCTCCATGAACATGCGAGACCCGCGACTCTGTCTTTTGATGCAACCTTTTGGTCATTTTTTGTTACCACATGTGTTGATGATTGCTACATTCATCCTCACGAGATGCTACATCCCTATTTTTTCCGGTCAATTTTTTTGCTACAACCATGTTTGATTTTGCTGGAACTGGAGTCAATTTTTGCTACTTCCATTCACGGCGGCGTTGCTTGACGGTGGCGATGAAATTTTTTTGGGAACCGCGGCTACTCCCCGAAAGCGAGAATGGAGTGGCGGCGAGCTTCGAGGCCGGCATCGAGCTCGTCCATGGCAGGGGAAGGGTGGGGTCAATGGGGACTCAGTCGTCGGGCGGGGGGTTCTTTCGCGTCTGGCGTGCGGCGGCGCGAGGTGGGAGATGCGGGAAGGACAAAGAAAAAAGGAGCTCGATCAAACGGCTGATAAGACGCATATCTGACGGCTGGGGGTGCGCCGGCGCCCAACACTGCCCTTTTATTTGGCCTGAAAAAAGACGTAGGGGTGGGAGTTGGTTTGACCGTTGGATGAGGAATAAGCGAAGGGGAGCACGGATAGGAGCACCTGGGCGGGAGCAGGCAAGCCTCGGCCGGCGGACAGCCCCCCTCAAACCATCCCCCCTCAAACCATCCCCCTAAATATTTCCAGCAGCGATGGATCACACCGGGGAGCACCTCGACCCCGCAGCCTCGGCGTCCGCGTCCGCGCCCGCATCCGTCGCCGATGTCAACGCGTGGCTGGCTTCCCTGGCAGCGGAGGGCGGCGGAGTGGGAGGGCGCGGCGGCGGGGCGGTGGTCTCCGAGCTATCGCTGGGGCCCGACCCCACGCCGCGGGGGGTATCCTATCTCCGCGCGCTCGCGGCGGCGTCGCAGGCGCGGTCCCACGCAGCCGGGATCGCTGCTTCGGGGCTGCGCGCGCAGGCCGCGGAGTATCAGGCGGAGGCAGCGCGCTTGCGGGAGGCGCTGGAGCGGGCCGGCCTTGCGCGGGACGCGCTCCCTGCGCCTGCTGCGTCGGCCGCGCGCGCCGTCGCCGCTGTCGCGAACCTCCTGGCCATCCGCGACACCGAGATGAGCAGGTCACTCGTGGTTAGGGTTCCGAGTTTCGTTTATTTTCTCTCATGGATCTAATGAGTTTTAGATCTAGGCCTCTGATGGGAAGAATCATTCATGGCCTCTAACTTTTACCCCGAAATTGGATGAATTCCGACGAATGTGCCATTTCAGTGAGCAGGGTGTTTGCCGGTGTTACCGGTGTAGGTATTTTAGCCAAATAGAAAGACCGGTCCTGTAAGCGCCCTGCTAGTTTGCATTCGAGCTTGCTTTGGTCTAGTCTGTGCATTGTGTCCGTATTCTGCAACGGTATCATCAAAATTGGCCAGGCTTATCTCAGTCTATGAGCATACTCGAATCAAACCTGAGTGAGCTCTGCTTGAAGCTCAAGCTTGAAATACTGTAGCACATCATAGTGGGGAATCCTGAGTATTGGTTGTTGATCCAGTCGGCGAAATTTGCATGGTACTAGGAAATGCACAGCATCAATATCAAAAGATGGAAACAACTTAATACGAAAAAAAGACGATTCAATCAGAAAGCTTCGACTGGTTGAATACTTCTGTTGGAGCTAGGGATATGACTAGCAAGTGCAATGTAGCATCTATTTCACCGGGGAGTTTCTGAGAGACTGGACCTGGGAGAAGCAAGATGCTTTCCTGTCCATAAAGACACACAATATTAGCAAGGGGTGTGAGTGCTTTCAGTGCGGGTACACTGCAGTTAGGATTGTAGTGTTTGGGGAAAAAGGATTGTGAGCCTTGTGAAAAATATAAGCTGGGGAAACTAACTAATTAAGATGAGTTTATGCATATGAGCACTTGTCTAGCCACTGTGCTCGGCTCTTTCAAAGGATTGACGTCTGAGTGCATGCTTGGGCTTGTCTTGGTTTGAGATCTTGTCGGCCTTGAGTTTTACCTGGCTTGAGCTGAGCCCAAACTTTTTTGACAACCCCACTGAACTGAGAATATTAATGTTTGTGGGTAGTATAGGGAGTATGCATGTGATTTTCTCGGTGCTTCTATTTTTCTTATAAGTTTGAAATGGTGGCTTTGCAGCTTCGTGGTGGCCAGTGCAGATTTATGGCTGAGGAGAGCAGAGGTGGAGGAGAAGAGGGACAAAGTGCATAAAGAGTCAAAGGCACTTCTTGATTACACAAGGAAGGCCATCACCAAGCTTACTGAGCTCAAGAGGTGATTTGATAGTCGTTCAGTTATTAGTTACTTAAGGAGTACTTACTAATCATCACCAACTAGATCTTTTGTAAAGAATGTAATATAGAATAATCTGTTTACAGGATGCTGGAGAAATTTAAAAATGATGTGGAGAAGCAACAAGTGGAGCAAATGGCAGACTGGCAGACAAAATTGGTCATGATGGACTCGAAAGAGCGGCAATATATCCTCCAAGTCTCAAATTACAAGGTAAGTTGTGTTCTGTGAAGTTGTGTAATCTGTTAACTTTGTGGCTTTAGATACAAATTTGGCCAAGAAAAAGCTGCCCACAATTGTGTCAAGATTTGGCAATAGTTGACTCTTATGACCCATGGGCGATAGGAATATTAAGGCGTGCAAACCGTGGCTGGAAACCAAACAGACCCTTACTTCTTAGTTCTTTGATATTGACCTGCTTTATGTGGCCCACTCTGAAACAAACTTGTATTGGCAGTTTGCACCGCTAAAGCCAATGGTGTTTTCTAGAAACTATCAATCCTTGGATCCTAGAAGTTTCCCGCAAGTTATCATTTCGTTGTAAAGTGAATTAGGCATGGTTAGTGTATTATTATCAAAATAAGTTTGTAGCTTCTGAATCAATTCTGTCACTTTATTTTAAAACTTGAAGAAGCAGAGGTCAGCTACAAAGCATGGATACGGCAGAAGCTGCCGTATTGGCGTCCTAGTACGGGGGGACACGGGGGTACGTCCAGCCTCCAGCCTCGGGATACGGCCTAGTACGGTGTGGACACAGTGGGACTCGGGATCCAGCCTCCAGCAACCGAGCCGCTACCTAGCCCTCCTTCCAACGGCTACCACGCTCGAGCAGGCAACCACGGCGGTCGCTGCAAGGAAGAAGGTCCAGGCAGAAAGGTAGAAGGCAAGGCGGCCGCCGACGAGGAAAATGCTCCGGACAGCGAGGATGACAGGGATTGCAGCCGCCAGCAAGTAAGAAGATTTGGGCGGATGGGAAGGGATGCCACTGATGAGCAAGAAGGTACAGGCGGCAGAGCTGTGGTCTCATCTCCTCTCTACGGCGGCTGGAGGGAAGAGGAACACGGGATAGGGAACAGCTGGAGGAGCTGACTTGTGTAAATTTGTTTCCTGAAAAGAATGAAACCTTTATGTACCAAGGTACACTACAGGATAAACACTACTGGGAGGATGGCCAGGCTGCGCCGGCTTGGTTGGGAATTGGTTTAGATCATAGATGAGAGAGATGAACCTTGGGGGATAGCTGATTGGTTTCTGAGTGCTTAAGTAGGAAGATACAAGATGTGGCTTAATTTTCATTTTTTTTAAAACTGGCTTTATATAGCCGGTTCGGTACAGATTGTAAACAACAAAGTGTGTCACACTCAACCGCTTTGAAGACCAATGTTCAAGAAAGCGTTTTTAAGCGTCGCTTAAGCGCGCTTAAGCACTGAGCAGCAGCTAAACGCTTCGCTTTTGGCCTAGGCGCAACTTTTAGTGTTGAGCGGAAAAAAGCGTGACTTAGCGATTGGTTAAGTGCTAAGCGCTGGCTGAGCGTTCCCTGCGCGTGCTTAAGCGGCAGAAAAGCGAAGAAGGCAGGCCCAAAGGTCAGACAGGAGCTGAAATAGCCCACAGCGGGAGGGGAAAAGGGGGGGCGGGGGTATAAGGCCTGGCCCAAAAGAGGCCCGTTCGGCTAGGGTTACTGGGTTTACAGGAGGGGAAAGAAGAGAGCATTGTGGCTCCTCTGGCGTTCTTCCTCCTCCTCAGCAGCTACTGGATCTGGACACCGGCATCTCCTCCTCCTCCTCCTGGTCATCCACTACTACCAGTTCAGCTCCTCCTCCTCCTGGCTGCTGCAGCAGCTGCCTGAGCTGCTGCCATTTATCTTATATGCTCATTCTAAGACAATATTATGCATTTTTGCTTGCTGCGTGAACCACTGAACCTCAACATTATATTCTATTTCAGTTTTTCAGTTACTTATGTGCTATGTTACCTGTTTTCTTCTGCATATTATTGAAAACAGCCAAATTCTGGCCAATTTTAAAAAGCGCTTAATCCCGGTTAAGCTGCGCTTAAGCGGCCATTGCTCTAAGCTGTGGCCTTCCGCTCCGCTTACGCTTACCGCTTTCTTGAACATTGTTGAAGACTATCCATAGCTACATGACTTGATATCTTTCCTATAACTAATTGATAAGTGTGGATGCCATGGCCGGATAGTTGTAGTCCCAAGGTGCACCCCCCCCCCCCCCCCCCTAACCTGCACCCTGACAGAAACCAATCATAAGATTTAAGCCTTCATAGAGGTGGACTATGGTGCTGCTAATGATAACTACTCAATCCCTGACATGAATTGACATGCGTCTTGAATATATATGCTATAGCTTAATATTTTCACGTGAGAATTGTGTGATGGGACCAAATTTTGCTTATACTACATGTCTGTCTGTTCTCTAGAGAGGGAGATATCTATATAATGTGCATTCATAGCAAAACAGTAAAAATGTTGAATGCTGATGAACTAAGTCATCCAGCTTTTATAATATTTTCATCCAACTAATTGGTAGAACTCGGTTTAATCACATTTTTCTTGATAATCGATATGCTCCTGCATCATCAGTTTCCAGTACTGTAATGATTACCTAGTGATGAACTAAGTAATATCGTCATGAATTGAAAGGCCAGCAATCATGGTCTTGTGTTTCTTATTGTACCATGAACATATCTTTGATACTATTTTAGTAGGGATGAAAATGCACCGGAAACTTTCATCTATTTCAGGAAAAATGTGCAAACAGAGCGTGCGGAAGTTTCCGTTTATTTTTTTGTCTATATAGCCAACTCCAGACCAACACATTTACACTTTTGGCCCAACTCAACCTTACTACCAAAACCCTAATCCTTTCCCTACTCCCATGACCCTTCTCTGCATCCCATTCTTCTTCAACAGTATTCCGTTTCCGTATCCGCACGTGCGGAAGTTTCAGTTTATTTTTTGTCAATATAGCCAAACTCCAGAACATCACATATATGCTTTTTGGCCCAACTCAACCCTACTACCAAAACCCTAATTCTTTCCCTACTCCCATTCTTCTGGAACAGTATACCTTATTATGTTGCCAAAAGTGGAAACTCATGCAAAGTAGTATACGTTATTATATATCCATGATATATATCATAATAATTGTAGTCATCTTAGCAATTGAATTTGTTAGTTCCCTTGTGTTTTTTCTTTCTGGTTCTAGTGGTTTTTTAGTTGGGGGAACTTTCGTTTTGTATTTGTGTCCGCACCATATTTTGGCCTGTATTCATTTCCAGCAGTACCTGCTTCTCTATTTGTTTCCGGGATTTCGGCTAAAAAAAATACAGAAACTAATATGGCAGCACATAGTTCTGTCCGTTTCCGCTCTGTTTTCATCCCAAATTTTTAGTGTAGGTTTTAGGCAGAAGGCAGAGATGTTTCTCAGATAGTGCTCTAGTCTGGGGAAAGGTCAGATGGTTGTCAGTCTTATATTAGTGCCTGAGCTACATGAGCTATCTGTGTGCCCCTTTTTGGACCAACTTTGCGTATTACTCGAGTTAAACACTGTTGTCTGATTACAAAATACATTTCCATACCTTTAGGGCCTCTTTGATTCACAGGATTCTTAAAACGCAGGAATAGAATGTCATGTCCTCTTGTATCGTACATGGTTACAAAACTACATGAATTTAGATGGAAGAGTGTTTGATCGCGCAGGAAAAACAGAGTAATTCTACCAAGATGTTTGAGTGAATGGAAATTTCCTCCAAAATGTAGCACAAATGAATCCTATGTTTTTTTTAAGGATTTCAATCCTGTGAATCAAATGACCACCGTAGGAAAAATTACGAAGGATTCAAATCCTCCAAAAATCCTATGGAATTCCCTTGAATCAAAGGAGTCATTCACGGTCTTCTTTTCTCTATCAGGCAATGCTCAACAGAGTTGGATACACGCCAGAAATTAATCATTGTGTGTTGATGGAAATGGCGGAGCATAAGAAGGATCTTGAGAGGAAAACTAAACCCATTGCCGACACATTGCGTAGCTACCAGGATTTGCCTCCAGTATGTCTTTTGCCTCGTCTTTTTGTTCTTACTTTTTTACTTTCGATGCAATTCTTTGCTTATTCTTTGTCATCTGTGGCAACTGTAATCAGGATAAAGCTCTCGCTGCGTTAGCTATAGAGGACAAAAAGAGGCAGTATGCAGCTGCAGAGAAATACCTTGAAGATGTGTTGCAATCTGCTTTAACAACACCTGGTCTATGATGTGGGTTTAACTAAATGTAAAGTTCTATTTGGGTGTCTAATGTCTTAGCATGGATTGATAGTGTAATGCATGTTCATGTTTCGGTTCACGTTCATATCTTGCATCTACGTACAAATGGTTATGCAAAATTGTCTTTTAAATATTGATATCAAGCTCAATGCTCAGATTATCTCTCGCATTCTGCCATTTCTGTTGGAAGATCAAGATTTGTTTCAATTTGTATACTAGAGCGAAAAAGTGTGCTGCTAGAATTTCCAGAATATTTCGACATGACTTGTCATATTCTTCTTTCACCTTCCATCATCTTATGCTGTAGCTCAGTTTCACAATTTTACCTAGAGGTTAGACCAGTTTCTAAGTGGTGCTTGGATAATTCATCTAAATAGAAGAGAAGTTATATTTGTTTGCTTTTATCATTCTCTATATTTAACAGTAAGTTGTTTTGGAACTACTTTTATGTTCTTTTGAGTGTTGCATTCTCTATATACGGATCGCTTCTTAGTATACCTTGTTAGAGCAACTTCTTCGTATAACCTTGTTAGAGCAACCTCAACGGGCGACCCAAACGGATGCGTGCTTTGTTCGCCTTTTGTCAATTTGGGTCGCCTGTCCTGTTTTCATTTGGGTCAGCAGTGTGTCCAACGCGCAAACTCATCTTCGCTCGCGCGGCCGGCTTGCCATCGTTTTTCAAACAAAACAAAGTACACACATTTCACATAATTTCACAAGCAAACAAATATATCATAGTTCACAAACCAAATAAACATTCCCTCCGTCTGAGAAAGCTTGTTCCTCAAATGGATGTGTCTAGCATAAGTTAGTGCTAGATATATACTCATTTGAGGCTTGGGACAAGTTTTTTCGGACGGAGGGAGTAGATCATAGTTTACAAGCCAAATAAAAATTAAATTGTCTTAAATACATTTAGAAAAAGATACATCTATTAGTTGCCAATGTGAGCCCACATATACTCAACCAAATCATCTTGTAGCTGAATGTGAGTTTTCCAATCACGCAATTGATAAATAAAATTGGGTGAACTGTGCAAATGTTGCCGCTCCTTCATGCTCAGACACAACATTGTCACCCTGAAACTGAAACCCTTGGCCGTAGATACGTTTCGGGTGCTCATCCTCTCCGATCATATTGTGCATGATCACACAAGCAGTCATCACCTCCCACAACTTCTTGATGCTTCAAGTTCTAGGAGGATACTGAACGATGCCCATCGAGATTGCAGAACACCAAAGGCACGCTCCACATCCTTCCTAGCACCCTCTTGCTCTTGTGCAAATCTCCCCTTCTCCCCTACAGGATTTGGAGATTGTCTTCACAATAATAGTCCACCAAGGATTGTTGTTGTCAGCTGCCTTCGGCAAGCCTTGCAAACACCGACGAGCGTTGAAGCACGTTGATATCATTGTGAGATCCGACCATGCCAAAGAAAGGGTGCCAAATCCAGAGATCTTATGAGGCCACGACCTCAAGTATGGCAGTGCAAGCCTTGACATGGCCCCTATACTGCCCTTGCCAAGCAAAAGGGCAGTTCTTTCACTCCCAGTGCATACAGTCTATGCTACCAAGCATCCCCGGGAAGCCCCTACTGGCATTCATCATCAACAAGTGAGTTGTATCTTCAACATTTGGCTCTCTCAAGTACTCAGGGCCAAACAATGCAATCACGGCCTTGTAGAACTTGTACTTGGAGTCTACGCATGTAGACTCGCTCATACGGACGTATTCATCAATGAGATCACCGGGAACTCCGTATGCAAGCATTCGGATAACTGCAGTGCATTTCTGATAAGAGGAGAAGCCAATCTTTCCAAGGGCATCCTCCTTGCACTCGAAATACTTAGCACCCCCTCCCGGATACGGTTGAAAACATGCATAGCCATACGGAAACGACGCCGGAATTGGTGATGTTTGAAGAGTGGGTTGGGTGTCTCAAAGTAGTCCTTCCAATGAAGGAAATTGCCGTTCTCTCGGTTGCGATTCAATGCCGGAGTGTGCCCCGGAACAACGGCCGCTGCCTACTAAGGTGGTCATGGACGACCAACACAACAACCACCATCTTCTTACCGTCGGATGAGGAATCATGGAGTCGCAGAGGAAATTATGGAAAAATAACTCGTTGGTGGAGTCCATTTGTACCTTGGGGGCAAACCGTTGAACAACTTGTGGGCATCGTCGAAGAAGCGGGCCGACGAAGAGAAGAGACGCGCGCCTCCCCTGGACCTGGTAGCTGGCCTGGCGGTGTCAAACTAAGGAGCTGGTCGAGGGCGTGGGGGGTGAGTTCGTGCTCGCGGCGACGCCGGGTGGGGGGGGGGGGGGTAGCTGCGGTGAAGGTATGTTGGTCGGACTGCTAGCAAGGGCATTGGAATTGGGTGGCAGCAGCGATAGGGTGGGGCGGGCGGGGGCTTGATGTCGATAGGGGAGGAAGAGAATGCCCTATGTGCCACCACCGGCGAGCCAGGGGGGAGTAGGCAGGTGTCGCGCGTGTCCCCCTCGTGTCCGCACCGACGTAAATGAGGCTAAATTTGGGCCAGGAGTGGTTCACCCGACGGACAAAGCGGACGCGCATCCGTTTGGGTCGGCGCGTTGGGCCGACTTTTATGTCCGTTTTGACGCAAACGGACATGCGCGAATGAAGTGGGTCGGTTCGTTGGAGTTGCTCTTACTACTGGAGACAGATGGCATCATAAAAGCAGTGAGGACAAAATCATTAGAACTTTACTTTACATGAAAAATGCAAAACTATTATTGTTATAATGAGAACCACTAGCCACCAGACTACTGACGATATGCATTCATCGAGGCTAGCCCTTCTGATCCGCTCATCCGCTCCCTAGCCTCACCGGCGGCCACTCCGGCCCCGGCGCCCACCCTCTCGGCGCCGGCCGTTCCGGGCCCGCCGTCCAACCCCTGCGCCATGGACTCCCCCTCGTCTGCTGCTGCGACGGCCGGCCGCTCCCGCGCGGACCGCGGGCTCGCGAGCCCCTCCTCCGATGGCGAATCCCCCGCGTCGTACCGGCAGGTCCTGTGCCGCCCGCCCCCTCCGATGCCCGCCTCCCTCGTCGCCCAGCCGTCACGCTCGCTGGTCCGTCCTCCCCCGTGCTCCGAGATCCACTAGGTGGAGGTCACTGCGAAGGCACCGCCTGGTGGCTGGGTGGTCGTCTCTGGCCGGAAGCGCCCCCGCTCCCCCCCCGCGTGCGCCGTCCTCACCGGGGGCATGGCGTGGAGCCCCGCCGTCCTCCGTCCTGGCTCCGGGAGGGCGACTGCCCACGGTGCCTCTCGCCCGGTCACCCGCGCTCCGAATGCCGGAGTGACATCCGGTGTGGCTGGTGCCGCTTCTTCGGCCACAAGGCGAAGGACTGCACCCTGCCTCCCCTCCTCCTCCAACAAGCCTTCCTCCCCGCAGCGTCGCTGGGTTTCCTCCCCCGACCCTAGCCTCGCCTCCCCTGTTCTGTCCGCGTCCGGGAACCCCGTGTCCTCCGCCCCCCCTGCCGCCGACAACAGCGGCCCCTCCGCGCCTGTGCTCTCCAGGCCTAGGCCGGGCTCCCCCTCTGCTAGCTCCAGCGTGCCCTCTTGGCCCGCGTCTGCGCCTTCCGCCGCCTCCTCAGCCGCCAGTGTCCCCCTCTCCGGCCACCCTGCACACCGCCCGGCGGGTGCCGTCTGCTACCTGCCTCGATCTGCCGAGGTGATCGCGGCTGAGCGTGCCCTAGAGCGGGCCTGGGTGGCTGTGGTGGCAGGCAGCCGTTCCGGCGTCTCTAGTGACGAGGTGGCCGCCGCGCTCAAGCGCGAGTTCGACCTCTTCGACCAGGACATCTCGGTGCATCGCCAGGCCCAGGAGTGCTTCCTTCCCCGTTTCGCATCCATGGCGCTCCGTGCCCGCGTCGCCCTTGGCCGCGTCCGCACGCCGCGCTTCTGCCTCGTCTTCCACCCCTGGAGCCGGACGGCAGGCTCTGAGCCGGTCACCGCCCTCTTCCTCGTCTTCCTCGAGCTCTACGGCATTCCTGACCATGCCTGGCATCGCTCTTCGGCGGAGTTCCTGCTCTCTCCGTTCTGCGAGGTGGAGAACCTCACCCCGGAGACCATGACATGTCCGACATGTTAGTCTTCAAGGTCTCGGCATGGACTACCAACCCCGACGCCATTCCCCGCTCCTCCAAGCTCCTCCTCCCCGTGCCCAATGCGGTGGACGCCGACGCTGACCCCGACCGTGCTTTCCGGCTCGCACTCGGCCTCGACCGCTTCCCGGTACGCATTCACGTCGTCGCCTGCGACGACTACCGCCGGCCTTTGCCGCCGCCTCCCCCGCCCTCCGGTGATGACGACGTGGGTTTTGGCTCTCCCCTGCTGCCGCCCCGGTGGCCCCAGCACCACCAGTTCCCTCCGGCTAACCCCCAGGCCGGAGCGCGGCGCTCTTCCGGGCGGGGCGGCCGCCGCCGGCGCCACGCCGCTGCGCCGCCGCCGTCTCGCGGCTGGCTCGACATCCTGGGGTCTCACCCCTTGGCCCACCCGACCATCAGCCGGCCCCCCGTGCGTCAGCATTTGGGGGCTTCCTCGGCTTTGGCAAAAGCCGCTTCTGCCTCGCCTGTCGCGTCTGACCCCTCTGATGGGATTGATTCCCCTCTGACCGTCAACGATCCTGCCGTTGCGTGGGCACCAAGTCTGAATGGCAGCGACGTGTCCTCCCGTCGTCCATGCATTTCGAATGAGGCACCTGCTGCCCCGACAAGGCCCACTCAGGATCCTGCCTCCCCCTGTCTGCTGCGGATTCCGACAGAGGCCATATCCATCTCGGGGCCAACCCCTCTTTGGCGCATGTGACCCTGGGCAACGCTGCGCCCCAGGATAAAGCTGCCCCTAGCTCCTCGGATCTGGTCCCCACCTACCCGATCCTGCGCCTTGGCTGGCACTCGCAGTCTGCCGCGGGCCCGGATCCCACGTCCCCGTGCGACCCCTGCTCCTCGCCCGGATTGGTGGATGGCGGGGCCCTGCCCGATCTGCATGTGTCCTCCCCCGCTCCTGGCCCGGTCATTGGCGCCGGCTGCATCGAGCCTTGTGCCCCCATGCACGCTTCTTCCGCGGACGTCCAGATGTCGGAGGGCCGTTCATCCCTTGCCGGTTTCATCCAGGCCGTCCAGCTGCGGCCTGCGTCAATCCTGCCTACTCCATGTCGCCGCCGCAAGGAGATGCCGCCAAACTTCACCCCTCGCCGAAGCTTTCAGATCGCCCTGGCCGACCGCGGCCTTAACTCTGAGCTCAAGGCCAAGCAGGTGCTGCTCCGGGGCTTGGTCTACTTGCGGAGGGCGCCACCATGACCGATGAGTTGGTATCCAAATACGCCACGCTCTTTGAGAGGCCCCTCGCGGAGGATGTGATGCATGCTTTCGCTGACTTCTTTGGTTGGATAGTCCCGACGAGCTTTGAGGCTCCTGATAGTGCGCGCTGTGCCTCGCCGTGCATGGTGGAGGTCTAGCCCTTTGTGCCTTGTTCGGTCACCTGCGCCCCCCAACCTTTTATGGATCAAGGGAAACTTATCTTCTGGAATGTTCGTGGCCTCAATAGTGGTGCCAAGCACTCTGTGGTCCGCTCGGTCATCTTGAGTTCTCTCCCGAGCGTGGTATGTCTACAAGAAACGAAGCTCGAGCTCTTCACTCCCGCCTTGGTTTGCGAAACCCTTGGCCCCGACTTCCGCGACTTCTTCTTCCTGCCAGCTCACGGCACGCGTGGCGGAATCCTGCTCGCTTGGCGCGCCTCAGAGGTCGCCATCTCTAACCCGGTTCGAGGCCACCACCACATCACCGCGCTCGTCTCCTCTCCTTCGGGCGAGCGGCCTTGGTGGATCACAGGGGTTTATGGTCCCCAGGAGGACGAGGCCAAGATCGCCTTTTTGGGTGATCTGCACGATGAGCGCGCCGCCCGCTCTGGCCTGTGGCTTCTTGGTGGCGATTTCAACATGATCCTCTCCGGCGTGACAAGAACAACCATCTGATCAACCACCGCGTTATGGATAGATTCCGGTGTTTCACCGCGGATGAGGAGCTCCGGGATCTCTACATGAATGGTCGCCGCTATACCTGGTCCAACGAGCGCGATAACCCCACTCTTGTGCGGAATGATTGCGTCCTCTATACCGCCTCCTGGGAAAGTGGCCACCCCTACTGCCCGCTTCGCTGCCTCTCTTCTGCCGCCTCCGACCACTGTCCTCTTCTCTTGGACTGCTCCATGCACGCCCCGGGCGCGCGCCGCTTTTAGTTCGAGCGTTTCTGGCCGCACTAGAGGTCTTCCAGGATGTCGTTTCTCAAGCCTGGCACTCCTCTCCGCCCGATCCTGACCCCTTTCGCTAGATCGTCGCGCGTATGCGAGCCACTGCCCGTCAGCTCCAAAGCTGGAGTGCGCGCAAGGTGGGCCACATTGCGCTGCAGCTTCAGGTGGCGCGCGAGCTGATCGCCCGCCTTGACGCGACCCAGGATCTGCGCCCCCTGTCTATGAAGGAAATATGCCCTAGAGGCAATAATAAAGTTATTATTTTATTTCCTTATATCATGATAAATGTTTATTATTCATGCTAGAATTGTATTATCCGAAAACATAATACTTGTGTGAATACATAGACAAACTAAACGTCACTAGTGTGCCTCTACTTGACTAGCTCGTTAATCAAAGATGGTTATGTTTCCTAACCATAGACATGTGTTGTCATTTGATTAACGGGATCACATCATTAGGAGAATGATGTGATTGACATGACCCATTCCATTAGCTTAGCACCCGATCGTTTAGTATGTTGCTATTGCTTTCTTCATGACTTATACATGTTCCTATGACTATGAGATTATGCAACTCCCGTTTGCCGGAGGAATACTTTGTGTGCTACCAAACGTCACAACGTAACTGGGTGATTATAAAGGAGCTCTACAGGTGTCTCCAAAGGTACATGTTGGGTTGGCGTATTTCGAGTTTAGGATTTGTCACTCCGATTGTCGGAGAGGTATCTCTGGGCCCTCTCGGTAATGCACATCACATAAGCCTTGCAAGCATTGCAACTAATGAGTTAGTTGCGAGATGATGTATTACGAAACGAGTAAAGAGACTTGCCGGTAACGAGATTGAACTAGGTATTGAGATACCGACGATCGAATCTCGGGCAAGTAACATACCGATGACAAAGGGAACAAAGTATGTTGTTATGCGGTCTGACCGATAAAAGATCTTCGTAGAATATGTGGGAGCCAATATGAGCATCCAGGTTCCGCTATTGGTTATTGACCGGAGACATGTCTCGGTCATGTCTACATTGTTCTCGAACCCGTAGGGTCCGCACGCTTAACGTTACGATGACAGTTTCATTACGAGTTTATATATTTTGATGTACCGAAGTTTGTTCGGAGTCCCGGATGTAATCACGGACATGACGAGGAGTCTCGGAATGGTCGAGACATAAAGATTGATATATTGGAAGCCTATGTTTGGACATCAGAAGTGTTCCGGGTGAAATCGGCATTTTACCGGAGTACCGGAAGGTTACCGGAACCCCCCGGTAACCTAATGGGCCTTAATGGGCCTAGTGGAGGAAGAGGAGAGGAGGCCTAGGGGCTGCCGCGCGCCCCTCCCCCTAGTCCGAATTGGACAAGGAGGGAGGGTGCCACCCCCTTTCCTTTCTTCCCTCTCCTCCTTCCCCCCAAGTCCTAATCCAACTAGGGAAAGGGGGGGGAGTCCTACTCCCGGTAGGAGTAGGACTCCTCCAGCGCGCCTCCTCCTAGGGCCGGCTGCACCCCCCCTTGCTCCTTTATATACGCGGGCAAGGGGGCACCTCTAGACACACAAGTTGATCCTCGTGATCGTTTTCTTAGCCGTGTGCGGTGCCCCCTTCCACCATACTCCTTGATAATATTGTAGCGGTGCTTAGGCGAAGCCCTGCGATGATAGAACATCAATATCGTCACCACGCCGTCATGCTGACGGAACTCTTCCCCGACACTTTGCTGGATCGGAGTCCGGGGATCGTCATCGAGCTGAACGTGTGCTAAAACTCGGAGGTGCCATAGTTTCTGTGCTTGATCGGTCGGGCCGTGAAGACGTACGACTACATCAACCGCGTTGTCATAACGCTTCCGCTATCGGTCTACGAGGGTACGTAGACAACACTCTCCCCTCTCGTTGCTATGCATCACCATGATCTTGCGTGTGCGTAGGATTTTTTTGAAATTACTACGTTCCCCAACAGTGGCATCCGAGCGTAGGTTTTATGTGTTGATGTTGTGCACGAGTAGAACACAAGTGAGTTGTGGGCGATATAAGTCATACTGCTTACCAGCATGTCATACTTTGGTTCGGCGGTATTGTTGGATGAAGCGGCCCGGACCGACATTACGCGTGCGCTTACGCGAGACTGGTTCTACCGACGTGCTTTGCACACAGGTGGCTGGCGGGTGTCAGTTTCTCCAACTTTAGTTGAACCAAGTGTGGCTACGCCCAGTCCTTGCGAAGGTTAAAACAACACCAACTTGACAAACTATCGTTGTGGTTTTGATGCGTAGGTAAGAACGGTTCTTGCTAAGCCCGTAGCAGCCACGTAAAACTTGCAACAACAAAGTAGAGGACGTCTAACTTGTTTTTGCAGGGCATGTTGTGATGTGATATGGTCAAGACATGATGCTAAATTTTATTGTATGAGATGATCATGTTTTGTAACCGAGTTATCGGCAACTGGCAGGAGCCATATGGTTGTCACTTTATTGTATGCAATGCAATTGCGCTGTAATGCTTTACTTTATCACTAAGCGGTAGTGATAGTCGTGGAAGCATAAGATTGGCGAGACGACAATGATGCTACGATGGTGATCAAGGTGTCGCGCCGGTGACGATGGTGATCACGACGGTGCTTCGAAGATGGAGATCACAAGCACAAGATGATGATGGCCATATCATATCACTTATATTGATTGCATGTGATGTTTATCTTTTATGCATCTTATCTTGCTTTGATTGACGATAGCATTATAAGATGATCCCTCACTAAATTATCAAAGTATAAGTGTTCTCCCTGAGTATGCACCATTGCGAAAGTTCTTCGTGTTGAGACACCACGTGATGATCGGGTGTGATAGGCTCTACTTTCAAATACAACGGGTGCAAAACAGTTGCACACGCGGAATACTCAGGTTATACTTGACGAGCCAAGCATATACAGATATGGCCTCGGAACACGGAGACCGAAAGGTCGAGCGTGACTCTTATAGTAGATATGATCAACATAGTGATGTTCACCAATGAAACTACTCCATCTCACGTGATGATCAGACATGGTTTAGTTGATTTGGATCACGTGATCACTTAGAGGATTAGAGGGATGTCTATCTAAGTGGGAGTTCTTTAGTAATATGATTAATTGAACTTAAATTTATCATGAACTTAGCACCCGATAGTATCTTGCTTGTTTATGTTTGATTGTAGATAGATGGCCCGTGCTGTTGTTCCGTTGAATTTTAATGCATTCCTTGAGAAAGAAAAGTTGAAAGATGATGGTAGCAATTACATGGACTGGGTCCGTAACTTGAGGATTATCCTCATTGCTGCACAGAAGAATTACGTCCTGGAAAGCACCGCTGGGTGCCAGGCCTGCTGCTGGAGCAACACCAGATGTTATGAATGTCTGGCAGAGCAAAGCTGATGACTACTCGATAGTTCAGTGTGCCATGCTTTACGGCTTAGAATCGGGACTTCAACGACGTTTTGAATGTCATGGAGCATATGAGATGTTCCAGGAGTTGAAGTTAATATTTCAAGAAAATGCCCGGATTGAAAGATACGAAGTTAGCTGCAAGATGGAGGAGAACAGTTTTGTCAGTGAGCATATACTCAAAATGTCTGGGTATAATAATCACTTGATTCAATTGGGAGTTAATCTTCCAGATGATTTCGTCATTGACAGAATTCTCCAATCACTTCCACCTAGCTACAAGAGCTTCATGATGAACTATAATATGCAAGGGATGAATAAGACAATTCCCGAGCTCTTCGCAATGCTGAAAGTTGCGGAGGTAGAAATCAAAAAGGAGCATCAAGTGTTGATGGTCAACAAGACCACTAGTTTCAAGAAAAAGGGCAAAGGGAAGAAAAAGGGGAACTTCAAAAAGAACAGCAAGCAAGTTGCTGCTCAGGAGAAGAAACCCAAATTTGGACCTAAGCCTGAAACTGAGTGCTTCTACTGCAAGCAGACTGGTCACTAGAAGCGGAACTGCCCCAAGTATTTGGCGGATAAGAAGGATGGCAAGGTGAACAAAGGTATATGTGATATACATGTTATTGATGTGTACCTTACTAATGCTCGCAGTAGCACCTGGGTATTTGATACTGGTTCTGTTGCTAATATTTGCAACTCGAAACAGGGACTACGGATTAAGCGAAGATTGGCTAAGGACAAGGTGACGATGCGCGTGGGAAATGGTTCCAAAGTCGATGTGATCATGGTCGGCATGCTACCTCTACATCTACCTTCGGGATTAGTATTAGACCTAAATAATTGTTATTTGGTGCCAGCGTTGAGCATGAACATTATATCTGGGTCTTGTTTGATGCGAGACGGTTATTCATTTAAATCAGAGAATAATGGTTGTTCTATTTATATGAGTAATATCTTTTATGGTCATGCACCCTTGAAGAGTGGTCTATTCTTATTAAATCTCGATAGTAGTGACACACATATTCATAATGTTGAAACCAAAAGATGCAGAGTTGATAATGATAGTGCAACTTATTTGTGGCACTGCCGTTTAGGTCATATCGGTATAAAGCGCATGAAGAAACTCCGTACTGATGGACTTTTGGAACCACTTGATTATGAATCACTTGGTACTTGCGAACCGTGCCTTATGGGCAAGATGACCAAAACACCTTTCTCCGGTACTATGGAGAGAGCAACAGATTTGTTGGAAATCATACATACAGATGTATGTGGTCCGATGAATGTTGAGGCTCGTGGCGGATATCGTTATTTTCTCACCTTCACATATGACTTAAGCAGATATGGGTATATCTACTTAATGAAACATAAGTCTGAAACATTTGAAAAGTTCAAAGAATTTCAGAGTGAAGTTGAAAATCATCGTAACAAGAAAATAAAATTCCTACGATCTGATCGTGGAGGAGAATATTTGAGTTACGAGTTTGGTGTACATTTGAAACAATGCGGAATAGTTTCGCAACTCACGCCACCCGAAACACCACAGCGTAATGGTGTGTCCGAACGTCGTAATCGTACTTTACTAGATATGGTGCGATCTATGATGTCTCTTACTGATTTACCGCTATCGTTTTGGGGTTATGCTTTAGAGACGGCCGCATTCACGTTAAATAGGGCACCATCAAAATCCGTTGAGACGACACCTTATGAACTGTGGTTTGGCAAGAAACCAAAGTTGTCGTTTCTGAAAGTTTGGGGCTGCGATGCTTATGTGAAAAAGCTTCAACCTGATAAGCTCGAACCCAAATCGGAGAAATGTGTCTTCATAGGATATCCAAAGGAAACTATTGGATACACCTTCTATCAAATATCTGAAGGCAAGACTTTTTTTGCTAAATTCGGAAACTTTCTAGAGAAGGAGTTTCTCTCGAAAGAAGTGAGTGGGAGGAAAGTAGAACTTGATGAGGTAACTGTACCTGCTCCCTTATTGGAAAGTAGTACATCACAGAAACCGGTTTCTGTGACACCTACACCAATTAGTGATGAAGCTAATGATAATGATCATGAAACTTCAAAACAAGATACTACTGAACCTCGTAGATCAACCAGAGTAAGATCCGCACCAGAGTGGTACGGTAATCCTGTTCTGGAAGTCATGCTACTAGATCATGATGAACCTACAAACTATGAAGAAGCGATGGTGAGCCCAGATTCCGCAAAATGGCTTGAAGCCATGAAATCTGAGATGGGATCCATGTATGAGAACAAAGTGTGGACTTTGGTTGACTTGCCCAATGATCGGCAAGCAATTGAGAATAAATGGATCTTCAAGAAGAAGACTGACACTGACGGTAATGTTACTGTCTACAAAGCTCGATTTGTCGCAAAAGGTTTTCGACAAGTTGAAGGGATTGACTACGATGAGACCTTCTCACCCGTAGCGATGCTTAAGTCTGTCCGAATCATGTTAGCAATTGCCGCATTTTATGATTATGAAATTTGGCAGATGGATGTCAAAACTGCATTCCTGAATGGATTTTTGGAAGAAGAGTTGTATATGATGCAGCCAGAAGGTTTTGTCGATCCAAAGGGAGCTAACAAAGTGTGCAAGCTCCAGCGATCCATTTATGGACTGGTGCAAGCCTCTCGGAGTTGGGAGAAACGCTTTGATAGTGTGATCAAAGCATTTGGTTTTGTACAGACTTTTGGAGAAGCCTGTATTTACAAGAAAGTGAGTGGGAGCTCCGTAGCATTTCTGATATTATATGTAGATGACATATTACTATCGGAAATGGTATAGAATTTCTGGATAGCATAAAGGGATACTTGAATAAGAGTTTTTCAATGAAAGACCTCGGTGAAGCTGCTTACATATTGGGCATTAAGATCTATATAGATAGATCAAGACGCTTAATTGGACTTTCACAAAGCACATACCTTGACAAAATTTTAAAGAAGTTCAAAATGGATCAAGCAAAGAAAGGATTCTTGCCTGTGTTACAAGGTGTGAAATTGAGTAAGACTCAATGCCCGACCACTTCAGAAGATAGAGAGAAAAATGAAAGATGTTCCGTATGCTTCAGCCATAGGCTCTATCATGTATGCAATGCTGTGTACCAGACCTGATGTGTGTCTTGCTATAAGTCTAGCAGGGAGGTACCAAAGTAATCCAGGAGTGGATCACTGGACATCGGTCAAGAACATCCTGAAATACCCGAAAAGGACTAAGGATATGTTTCTCGTATATGGAGCTGACAAAGAGCTCATCGTAAATGGTTACGTTGATGCAAGCTTTGACACTGATCCGGACGATTCTAAATTGCAAACCGGATACGTGTTTACATCAAACGGTGGAGCTGTCAGTTGGTGCAGTTCTAAACAAAGCATTGTGGCGGGATCTACATGTGAAGCGGAGTACATAGCTGCTTCGGAAGCAGCAAATGAAGGAGTCTGGATGAAAGAGTTCATATCCGATCTAGGTGTCATACCTAGTGCATCGGGTCCAATGAAAATCTTTTGTGACAATACTGGTGCAATTGCCTTGGCAAAGGAATCCAGATTTCACAAGAGAACCAAGCACATCAAGAGACGCTCCAATTCCATCCGGGATCTAGTCCAAGTGGGAGACATAGAGATTTGCAAGATACATACAGATCTGAATGTAGCAGACCCGTTGACTAAGCCTCTTCCACGAGCAAAACATGATCAGCACCAAAGCTCCATGGGTGTTAGAATCATTACTGTGTAAGCTAGATTATTGACTCTAGTGCAAGTGGGAGACTGAAGGAAATATGCCCTAGAGGCAATAATAAAGTTATTATTTTATTTCCATATATCATGATAAATGTTTATTATTCATGCTAGAATTGTATTATCCGGAAACATAATACTTGTGTGAATACATAGACAAACTAAACGTCACTAGTGTGCCTCTACTTGACTAGCTCGTTAATCAAAGATGGTTATGTTTCCTAACCATAGACATGTGTTGTCATTTGATTAACGGGATCACATCATTAGGAGAATGATGTGATTGACATGACCCATTCCATTAGCTTAGCACCCGATCGTTTAGTATGTTGCTATTGCTTTCTTCATGACTTATACATGTTCCTATGACTATGAGATTATGCAACTCCCGTTTGCCAGAGGAACACTTTGTGTGCTACCAAACGTCACAACGTAACTGGGTGATTATAAAGGAGCTCTACAGGTGTCTCCAAAGGTACATGTTGGGTTGGCGTATTTCGAGATTAGGATTTGTCACTCCGATTGTCGGAGAGGTATCTCTGGGCCCTCTCGGTAATGCACATCACATAAGCCTTGCAAGCATTGCAACTAATGAGTTAGTTGCGAGATGATGTATTACGAAACGAGTAAAGAGACTTGCCGGTAATGAGATTGAACTAGGTATTGAGATACCGACGATCGAATCTCGGGCAAGTAACATACCGATGACAAAGGGAACAAAGTATGTTGTTATGCGGTTTGACCGATAAAAGATCTTTGTAGAATATGTGGGAGCCAATATGAGCATCCAGGTTCCGCTATTGGTTATTGACCGGAGACATGTCTCGGTCATGTCTACATTGTTCTCGAACCCGTAGGGTCTGCACGCTTAACGTTACAATGACAGTTTCATTACGAGTTTATATATTTTGATGTACCGAAGTTTGTTCAGAGTCCCGGATGTAATCACGGACATGACGAGGAGTCTCGGAATGGTCGAGACATAAAGATTGATATATTGGAAGCCTATGTTTGGACATCAGAAGTGTTTCGGGTGAAATCGGCATTTTACCGGAGTACCGGGAGGTTACCGGAACCCCCCGATAACCTAATGGGCCTTAATGGGCCTAGTGGAGGAAGAGGAGAGGAGGCCTAGGGGCTGCCGCGCACCCCTCCTCCCTAGTCCGAATTCGACAAGGAGGGAGGGCAGCGCCCCCCCTTTCCTTTCTTCCCTCTCCTCCTTCCCCCCAAGTCCTAATCCAACTAGGGAAGGGGGGGGGGAGTCCTACTCCCGGTAGGAGTAGGACTCCTCCAGCGCGCCTCCTCCTAGGGCCGGCCGCACCCCCCCTTGCTCCTTTATATACGGGGGCAAGGGGGCACCTCTAGACACACAAGTTGATCCTCGTGATCGTTTTCCTAGCCGTGTGCTGTGCCCCCTTCCACCATACTCCTCGATAATATTGTAGCGGTGCTTAGGCGAAGCCCTGCGACGATAGAACATCAATATCGTCACCACGCTGTCGTGCTGACGGAACTCTTCCCCGACACTTTGCTAGATCGGAGTCCGGGGATCGTCATCGAGCTGAACGTGTGCTAAAACTCGGAGGTGCCGTAGTTTCTGTGCTTGATCGGTCGGGCCGTGAAGACGTACGACTACATCAACCGCGTTGTCATAACGCTTCCGCTATCGGCCTACGAGGGTACGTAGACAACACTCTCCCCTCTCGTTGCTATGCATCACCATGATCTTGCGTGTGCGTAGGAAATTTTTTGAAATTACTACGTTCCCCAACAGTCTACGCCCGAGGCCCGGCTTCGCCGCAAGCTGAAGGCGGCATATCTTGGCCTCACTAGCCTCGACCGCTCCATCGCTCACCAGCACACGCGGTTCTCCTGGCTCAAGAATGGCGAGGCCAGCTCCGCTTTCCTCCGCATCCATGCCTCCCAAAGGAAGCAACGAAACCACATCTTCTCCCTGCAAGTGGAGGGCAGCACCATCTCCGACCCCGATGCCATGGCTTCAGCCGCTTTCGAGCACTTCTCCCTCATCCTTGGCACCGTAGACGCGCGCACCACCTCGATTAACCTCCAGGATGTTCACCAGGGCGCATTCAACCTCTCCGCTCTGGACAACCCTTTCTCCGAGGAAGAAATTTGGGCAGCGATTAAGTGCCTGCCCTCTGGCAAGGCGCCGGGGCTGGACGGGTTCACGACCGAATTTCTTCGATGCTGTTGGCCGACCATCAAGGCCGACTTCTGCGATGCCTTTTACAAGCTCTACCTGCTCAACGACCGCAGTTTTCAGAAGCTCAATGAGGCCTTCACCACTCTCCTTCCGAAGAGACCCGACGCTTCCATGCTCAACGACTTCCGTCCAATCAGCTTGATCCACCTCTTCGCCAAGCTGTTCGCCAAGGTGCTCTCCCTCCGGCTCGTGCCAAAGCTCTGCACGATGGTCTCCACCAACCAAAGCGCCTTCATCGCCAGACGATGCATCCACGAAAACTTTCTGCTCGTTCAGCAGAGTGCCCGGCTCCTGCACAACTTGAAGATGCCGCGCCTTCTCCTCAAGCTCGACATTGCGCGTGCCTTTGACTCGGTCTCATGGGCCTTCTTGCTTGACACTCTCTCCCACCTCGGCTTCAGGTGGCGGTGGCGTGAATGGATCTCGATCCACGGCGTCGACCCATGTGTTCATCAACGGGAGGCCCGGTAATCCTATCGGCCACGCGTGCGGACTCCGCCAAGGCGACACTGTCTCTTCGATGCACTTCGTCCTCATCATCGACGTGCTCAACTCGCTAATCACCTAGGCCGCGGCTAGCGGCGTTCTCCAGCGGCTCACCACACGGCATGCGGCCTCCATCATGACGTGGTGGTCTTTTGCCGTCCGGACAGCACCGACCTCAGCGCCATCCACGAGATTCTGCGGGTCTTTGGCGAAGCCTCCGGGATGCATACCAACTTCTCCAAGTGCGCCGCACTCCCGATTCACTGCTCCCCCGAGCAACTGGCCGCCGCCTCGCAGACTTTACGCTGCTCAGTGTTGCAATTCCCGACCACCTACCTCGGCATTCCACTGTCGGTGAGGAAGATCCCCACTTCTGCGCTTCTGCCCCTAATCGACAAGCTGGCGTGCAAGCTTTCCACTTGGCATGGTTCCATGCTCTCGTGTGGTGAGCGGCTTGCCTTGGTTAGACACGTCCTCTGTACCATGCCCATGCACCTCCTCATGGCCATGGCCTTGAACAAGAGCATCCTTGGCCAGGCCAACAAGATCATCCGCAGCTTTCTATGGATTGGCCGCAAGGACGCCCATGGTGGCCACTGTCTCGTCGCCTGGCCGAGGGTGTGCCGGCTGCTCTCTTATGGCAGCTTGGGCGTCCGTGACCTTCACCGTGCCGGCATCACGCTTCGTGTCCGCTGGCTCTGGCTCCAGCGCACGGACGAGGCGAGGCCGTGGCAGCACCTTCACCTCCCCTCCGATCCCGAGGTGGCCGCCGTGTTCCGGGCCTCCACCATTTGGTCCGTGGGGGACGGTTTGTCCTGCAGATTCTGGCTGGACCATTGGATCAATGGGTGCACGGCGGCGGAGATCGCCCCCCTCATCTTCGACCTTGTCCCGCGCGGACGTCGCAAGAACCGCTTGGTGCGTGATGGCCTCCACCAGAGGACCTGGGTCCAGGACATCCAGGGCGCTCTTGGCCCTTTGGCTCTGCTGCAGTATGTGGAGCTGTGGAGGCAAGTGCAGCTCGTCCAGCTCTCTGACGCTCCCGATGCGATCCGCTGGCGCTGGACGGAGTCTGGCCACTACTCGGCCAAGTCCTGCTATGAGCAGCTGTTTGTCGGCTCCATCTGCGACCCCCACTGGCGCCCCATCTGGAGGTCTTGGGCGCCCACTCGTGTGAAGATTTTTCTCTGGCTCGCCGCCCTCGATCGCTGCTGGACGGCTGCTAGGCTGGCACGTCACAACCTCCCGCACGCCGACTCATGCCTTTTCTGTGATCAAGGCATCGAATGCATCCAACACATCCTCGCTCGCTGCCCCTTCTCGCGACAAGTTTGGTTCGATACCCTCTCCTGGTGCTGGCTACCCACCCCCACCGGACCCTGGAGCAGATTTTCTCTCTTGGTGGGAGCACTCCTCAATTCCCTTCCCGCGAGCGCGCGTAAATGCTTCAACTCCCTTGTGATGCTCATGTCTTGGGAGCTGTGGAAGCACCGGAACGGCTGCGTGTTCGACGGTCTTCGTCCCTCCACCACCAGCCTTTTCGAGACGATTCGCCAGGACGCATTGCTTTGGGCTTCCACCGGAGCCAACGGTTTGCACAACATTGTAGGCATAGGCTAATTCCTTTTGTTTTGGGTCGAGCAGCCCCGGCTCCTGCTGCTCAGGCATTGTGCTTAGCGCCGTTCTCTCGTGTACGCCTCATTGTGTAATGCCCTACCTTGTGTTCTATCCTATCTATCAATGAAAGATACGCAAGCTTTACGTATTCGTGAAAAAGATATGCATCCATCAAAACTAGTCCTATACAGTCGGATAGGAAACATATAGACGTCCAGTTTGTTGCTTAAGCCCCACGTGAGACTAGCTATTCCCGCTAATTGAGGGCTTCCCTGTACGTACTGGTTAAGTCTAATTGCATGGGATTTGTTATTAAATGTTCGCTAATTCACATTTTCCAGATTTTTAAGAAACAAACTTCGGATTGTAGGAAACTAATAACTCTAGAAAAATGAGATTCCACGCCTTGTAGTATGGTTCCTTATATTAAGCATAAAATTGTTTCCAAAATTATATGATTTTGCTTCCATATGAAGAAATTTTTGTTACTGATTGTGGTAAACTTTAATCCCGTGTAACTTATTTTTGCTTCCTAACGTACACTGCTTCCAGTATTGTGTTTCCAATCTAGAAAATATGTGGGTCGAACTTGTTTTGGAGGAGCATTAAATTGCTTCCAAGTGGAAAATATCAATTTCTGGCGTCATTGTTTCCACTTTAGAAAATATAGTAGGGCTAGCTTCCAAACAAAATAGAAATTGCTTCCAACGAAGCAAATATTTATTTCTATCGCCATTGCTTCCAACAAAGAATAGAATTTGCTTCTAATGATGATCAGAATTTTGCTCCCATATACAACACACACATATGTTACATGGTTAGGTTGTGCCGTGTAGGCATAATGCCACTTGGTGGACGACGGCTCCGGCCGCGTCTCGCGGTCGCCCCGGTGTGCGTGGCCGACAAGCCCTGCTCGCTCGCCCCGCCACAAAGGCACGGGTTTGAGGAATGGGGGAGGGAGCCGTCGACTCTCTTGGGGGGTCGCTTGCCGCTCTGAGCTAGGCCCGACACGCCCTTCCATCGTCCTCCACCGCCAACACTTCCACCGCCCCTGCTTCATCGGACCGCCCTTGGCCGCCAGCTGCCTTGTCTTTCGTTCGCCATTTCGGCCGTTCATCACGATCTTCACCGGGCTACTCGGTCCTGCCCACACCTCCCTCCGATGGCCCTAGCTGGCGCTCTCCGGTGTGCCAGCCCCAGTGGCGGCTGCTCTCGCTCGAGGGGGGGAAACCCTCCTAGCCAGAGCTGCCCTGCCCCTGGGCCTTGTGTCGCTGGGCCGCACCCAGCCGACCCCCTCCCTTGGGCCGAGGAGTTGATCTGGGCCAATCGAATGCCCTCTCACCCTGCAGCTCCTGCCCCCCCTCTCGCGGGCTGGTCCACCCCTGTCCCGGCCCAAGCGTCCTTTGGTCTGGCTCTCAACCCCCGGGGAGGTTTCACCTGGCCTCCCCTAGGGTTCCCTCGCCCCCATCTCTTCCAGCCGCCTCCTCCCCGACGCTCCCCACATCCCTTTGCGTCCCCTCCTTGGACCTCCCTCCCACCAGCTGCCCCCGTCCTCGCGCGGCCGTCCCCTTCTCCCAAACCCGGTCCTACCCATGCCGCGGGACTAGGATGACGGTGACGCCCGGAACAAGCGCCGGTACGATGACCGCCACGATCCTCCCCGGCCCTCGTCGGACGCCATCCGCCGGGAGGAGGACCTCCACCGCCAGCTCGCCTCCCGGGAGTCCCCCCGCTCTCCCGCCCGCTCGGACCACCGCTCTCCGGGCCGCCGCTCTCCCGCCCGTGACTCTCTCCGGGGCCGGTCTCTTTCCCCTTCCTTGCCCGCCACCGACAGGCGCCCCCAGTGGTGTCGGTCGCCATCTTCGAACCGGCGGAGGGATTGCGGTCCCTCCACCATCCGCTCCTCCCTGCCCCGCCTGGGGCTCCAAACCACTCCCACGCCTGCCCGCCACTACCAGCCACCGCACATGGCTGTTGCTGCTGCGTCGGGAGCCGCGGCTAGTGCTGCTCCCCGCGACCGCCAAGGCCAGAAGAAGAAGAAGCGCCATGGTCAGGGGCGGGCTACTGCGACCCAACCAGCCCCTGGCCCCTCTTCCACTCCAGCGCCTGACTCTGTTTCGCTGATGTGAAGTGATTCAACTGGGGCCTCCTTGGGCACCCTCAAGTCAGCTACACCAATCCCACCGGGTGCCACATTTGCAAGAGCCTCGACCATCCCGCGATCTTGTGCCCAGACCGTCTGGTTACCGAGGAGTTGATGATGTGTGGCCACGTCATCGAAGGGATGGGGTTCTTTCATATCGAGGTGCCAGACATCCTACCGCCTACACCCTCGCTTATGGTGCTTGTGTCCGTGGTAGGTGAGGGTGTGGAATCCCCTGAGATGCTCGAGGCCGAGCTCAACCACCTCTGCTGTTGCCAGTGGGACTGGCAGGTCACCCCGACCTCCAGTAGCGAGTTCACCGTGGTCTTCCTCGACGCCATCAGCCACGACTTGTGCACTCACAGTGCTGAGATCACCTTGGAGCTCAACAAGCTTATGGTGGACATCTCTGAGCCGGTTCGAGACCCCAACTCTGTTGCGATCCTTGATACCATGTGGATCCTCCTCTCTGGCCTCCCCGACATTGCGAGGTCTGAGCGTGTCATGCACCACATGTCCCGGATCCTTGGCAAGGTGGTTGTGGTGGATGAGCTCTCTCTTCGCAAGGAGGAGGAGGTTCGGGTCAAGGCCAAGATGATCAACTCCTCCAAGCTCTGCGTCATAGTCCGGATTTTCTTCAACGACCTATGTTACGACATCACGATCACACTGGAGGCCTCGAACCACGTGGGCCGCCCATGCTTCTCCGATGACAACCTCGTGCGGGGCGGTCCCGGGGACGATGGCGAGTACCACGTCATATACCGGCGACACTCGTGGCGCTCAGACGAGGAGGGGGACTACTACGATGTCAGCAGGTCTTCCTCCTGTGACCCTCTGGCTCCGGCCTCTGGTCAAGGTGGGCAGCTGAAAGTGCAACTATCCCTGGGTGGTTTTGGTAATTCCTAACAACATATAGCTCATTGAACTAATGCTCTTTCAAGATGATCATTTCAGAAAGTTCAATGATTGGCATGGCATGAACTAGGAATGTGGACCCCTCAAAATGTTAAGGACACATATTGGCTCAAGCTCAAGACTCTACATTTTATTTTAGTGATCCAAGATCACATTGAGTCCATACACTAGTACAACAACGTGCTAAACAAATGGTTTTTAACCCCTTTTGGCGATGGCATTTGGAACCGTCGCCAAGTGAGTGTGTGCGATAGGGTGTCCTTCCCACACGATCCAGAAATCGTCGGGGATAGGCCCTCCTGGGACCCAGGATAGGGCCGTGTGCGATCGGGTGAGGCATCGAAACCCAATCATTAACGTAGGTATGTACATCCCACACGGTGAATCCCAGAAAATCATTTCCGTAGGTATGTACATCCCACATGGTGAATCCCAGAAAATCATTTCCGTAGGTATGTACATCCCACACGGTGAATCCCAGAAAATCATTTCCGTAGGTATGTACATCCCACATGGTGAATCCTAGAAAAACATTTCCGTAGGTATGTATATCACACACAGTTCTTTGTGTGGAAACGTTTGTGCAAGGTGGCCTAACGCAAACAGTTCGCTGCCGGAAGCCGTGTGTGATTGTTAGTTGATCGAACACACCTACTTTCTAGAAACCGTGCAGGTTGTTTGAGTTCATCACCCACGGTGCTGTCTGAGTAACCGTTTGCAATAGAAAACCCCAATAAGTAGGGTAATTAGCTTATTATTGATAATCCATGTACTAATCAAACTGATATTTCTTATAAAACACGCCCGATATTTCATATCCGTATAAAAGCAACTAGGATTTCATAATCGAATTACATCAGATAGCTTCGGCACCCAGTTACGCCATTGCACAATAGCACCAAGTTTCACATGTAGCATCAAAAACCTTTGGAAAGTAGCATCATACACGGTAAATAGACAAACGAATCTCATATGGGAAACTGCAGAAGTGGAAGGCAAATATTGAGCCTTCAGTGATGTTGAATGTCCTTGCAACTTTAGGCCAGTGGCTATGGATAATTGCCCACCCAACCTTCGTCCTCTTCAGCAAGACTTCAATATTGTACCGTGGGTGTTGAATGAATACCTTCCTCGCCTCTTGACCATGCAGGTGGTTTGAGAGGTAATCATCGGTGAACTTCTTTGAAAAGTACTGAAAACAAAGCTATGCATAAATCACTGTTGTAAATTTTGAAATGGCGCAAGGGGTAAAAAAAGGTAAAAGAGTTGGTACCATCCTATAGTTGAATGATGCCTTCTTCATTGTGCAAACAAAGAGCTATTATTCGTCGCAAGTTTCTTCATCCTAACAATCTTTCTGAGTTTCTTGACTTGACTGATATTCATGGTCATCTCATTTCCCCATATGCAAAATGGGTCGAACAGTGGGTCTAAGCCTCTGACAGCAGGACTTACATGTGCAAGACCAAATTGTAAGAAACCTAAATATTAGAATGATTCCTGCAACTGCACAATAATGTGCTATTAGCCAAAGGACCCTTCTTGAAAAAACCTCGATGGTAAACCGCAGTGTCTCCCATTGTTTCCCTGCAACACACATAAGGAAGATCTTGATCAGGTTAACTGAGAGTTGCCATACTATCAGTAGAATATGTATTGAGTACAGCCAAATTCGATTGGTGTCACATGCATAAAAATACAAAATTGTACCCACAACAAATGAAAATCAAATTGCAGAACTGAACCAAACAGTTAAATGGACAACAGACCAAATGAACCAAAATAGTTAACTGAGCATGACATTGCAGAATAGAAACATGTACTAGAAGATAAGACAGTTAATAAAACAAAGAATGCTTGAGAACAGTACTACGAAATATAGCAATTGTTGGACCAAAGTGTTAACTGAACATTACATTTCAGAGGACCAAACTGTTAACTGAACATCAGATTGCATATTAACATTACAGAGGACAAATCACTAGAAGGCACTGGCGATGGGCTCAAGAAAACATCAAGAACTGTATTTTAAAGTAGACAACCGCGTGGCAGTGTCGACGGTGGCCTCGAAGATGAGGTGCTCCTCCAAGATCTGGCGGTCGACACGCATGGTATCCATAGCAACCTCATGCATGTTTCGGCCGCATGCTACTGAGCTCCATGTTATACTGCATGCAAAATGGCTGTGGACGACGCTTAATTGGAGGAGGGGGCAGTGATTTCGGTGGAAGGTGTCCCTCCGTTGGTCGGGGCATGTGGGACGGGAAAGGAGGAGGATGGTGTGGGTGGGGTGTGGATTACCTGACCATATCGACGAGGCCGCGCAGTAAGAAGAAGGATCGACAACGAGGAGGCCACGCAGCAAGAAGAAGGGTCACCGGCAAGGCGGCAGCGCTGCAAGAAGGGTCGCCGGCGAGGAGGCTGAGCTGCTAGTAAGCAGCAGTGAAGGTTTGAACTTGGAAAGCAAGGAGGAATAGTGGAAATGTGGCTTTTGGTAGGAGGGAGGGGGCAGGGAGATAGATATTTCCGCGGTGGCAAAAAAATTTCACTCGGTTCCGCGAGAAACTAGCGCGCAAGTGTGGTTCAAGCGGGGGCGGTGGACTATAGACGACGGAGCTTCCTGCGTAAGCCAGAAAAGACGATGCACCAAGATATTTTATATCGCATCCCACACGATTCTTTCTAGTAACTGTTTGTGGTATACCTGATTTTTTCATTATGTTTTGAAATACAAAATGGTGTTACGGAGGGAAAGGATGGTGTTTGAATTTCTAGAACATTTACGTACAGTGAACATGCAACTAGTACATGAGTGTTGTGTTTAAATTTGGAATTATTCCAGGTTCGTTTGGCATTTTTATGCATTAATTGAGTTTCTGGGCATTTAATGTGCACAATTCAAATTTGAACTACAAGCACATGCTCCAATGCACAAAAGTTTGTTGAAAAATCACATGTGTGTCTTTGGGTGAATTTATAGGCCCCATGCAAGAAATGGGAATGAAATTCAAACATCTGGGCGTCGTGGCTTGGCCGGAATGATTGAGAAACTTGGTTTTTTAATTCCTGTAAATCCAAAACATGGCTGAAAATCATGAAACTTGGCATGGTGTCATGACATGGCACCAACATGTTTGAGTAATTTTTTTGGCCGAATAGGGACAAGCTTTGGTGTAAGCTTCTTGCAAACCGAAGCTTCCCTCAAGAAGGCTCTTGATTCCGAGAGGGAAAGTGTCACCTCCGTGTGCGAAATGACATACGTACACTGCCTTCTCCCACCTTAATTTTTTACACTGACAGATTAGACCAAGTAGAAGTATCGTGCTAAATTTTGGAATTATTCCGGGTTCGTTTGGCCTTTTTTATACATTAATTGAGTTTCTGGGCATTTAATGTGCATAATTCAAATTTGAACTACAAGCACATGCTCCAGTGCACCAAAGTTGGTTGAAAAATCACATGTGTGTCTTTGGGTGAATTTATAGGTCCCATGCAAGAAATGGGAATGAAATTCAAACATCTGGGTGTCATGGCTCGGTCGGAAAGATTGAGAAACTTGGTTTTTTAATTCCTGTAAATCCAAAACACGCCTGAAAATCAAGAAACTTGGCATGGTGTCATGACATGGCACCAACATGCAACGGTAATTTTTTTGGCCGAATTGGGACAAGCTTTGGTGTAAACTTCTTGCAAACCAGAGCTTCCCTCAAGAAGGCTCGTGGTTCCAAGAGGGAACATGTCACCTCCGTGTGCGAAACGAGATACATATACAACCTTCTCCCGCCTTAACTTTTTTACACAGGCAGATTAGACCAAATAGAAGTACCGTGCTAAATTTTGGAATTATTCCGGGTTCGTTTGGCATTTTTATGCATTAATTGAGTTTCTGGGCATTTAATGTGCATAATTCAAATTTGAACTACAAACACATGCTCCAGTGCACCAAAGTTGTTTGAAAAATCACATGTGTGTCCTTGGGTTAATTTATAGGTCCCATGCAAGAGATGGGAATGAAATTCAAACATCTGGGCGTCGTGGCTCGCCCAGAATGATTGAGAAACTTGGTTTTTTAATTCCTGTAAATCCCAAACACGTCTGAAAATCATGAAACTTGGCATGGTGTCATGACATGGCACCAACATGCTGCGGTAACTTTTCTGTCCGATTTGCCAAGGCACACACATTAACAATCAACAAAGTCATTTTGGAACAAGTGCTGTCACGTTACAAATCGGAAACACAAGTATTATTGAAACCGTGGGCGTTCTACTTACCAATTACGTGCCGCCAGACGTCCTCTTTTTTATTGGCTAGGAGGTGCCGTGCGGGGTAGCTATTTGAGTACGGGAGGTGTGCGATCAGACCCCTGCACGTGCTCATCGGGGGGAGAGCCCTTTGACCGCTACCCGCCGCGCACGTCCCTCCCAACGTCCCCATTAATGGCGCCCGAGCACGTGTTCTACGGCGTGGCTATATGTCTCACTGGAACGAGATTTAAGAGAGAAAAATGAAAATCTGAAAATAAAGTTTTGCACGGATCTTGATGTAAGATCCGACGGACCTATATAGCATCGACTGCAACTTATAGCAAGCATGATGAATATAAGGACGATGACAGTGGATAATAATTGTCTTACATATTTAGGAATATAATTAAAATAAGCCACATGTGGCAACGCCCAAAATACACAAGGGCAAAAGAAGAAGGAAGACAACGATCTGGCTCGGTGATCTCTAATTTGTTGATGCGTTCCTGCAGGCCGCGGGAACTAGTAGTCTCCGCGACGAGCGGCGATGAGCTCTTTCTTGTCCTCAAGATGCTACTTGAGAGCATCCACGGATTCCTGCACCAGCCTGTCATTCTCGTCCATAAGTTTCTCGACGATGACGCCGGTCCTCTTCAACAAGGTAGTGGTCTGCTCCTGCTGCTCCACACTTCCGACGATCTTCGCCCTCGGCAGGTCGCGCTCTGCCTGGAGCTTCGCATTGCCCTCATTTAGTTGCCGGATGACGTTGGTAGACTGTTCAAACGAGGCTTTCAGGTCATCCTACAACCTCGCCCATCTGGAGATCTGATCCATCTGCCTAAGGACGAGGGCACACATGCACCTGTAAGAGTCCTCGCCTGCCCGCGAGACATTTTCCCAGGCTGCCGCGGCATGGGAGGACATCTCTGCTGCATTCGCGGCACGGCGGGACATCTCTTCTGCTTCCGCGGCACGGCCGGACCAGTCTGCTGCATTGACGGTGCGACGGGACCTCCGTGCTACTTCGGCGGCGCGACAGGACCTCTCTGCTGCTACGGCCGTGCGACGGGACATGTTGGCTGCTTTTGCGGCGAGGCGGGACATCTCTCGTGCTTTCGCTTCCAGGCTCGCCTCTCCCTGGTGGCAATCTCTCGACCCAGAACTCATGCTGGCCATGGAAGATGCAAGGGAACGATGATGAATGACTTGTTTGTTTTTGTGGATGAGGAGTTGAGGAGGAATGTGCAGTCATCTTGGAGTAGTAGTATTTATAACCGAGTAGTAATACGCTCCTAAGTGGGAAACCGTTTAGGTTTTGATCGGTGTGAACATGTTTGCAATTTGGAATGTGACGGGACACGACCTCCCTATTCTTCTAAAAAAATTGTGACGTGATGCATGCCCAAAATTTACTGACAGTTATAAGTGCAGCACTATTCCCGGAAGGCGTAACGTGGGCACGTACGCCTTCTCGACCGCGTACGTGGCATTTGCACCACAGGGTGCACCGTAATAGGCAATGTCAGCACACGTCTTGTTCCAAGAACCGTGCACGCTCGTTATTACCATCGCGCATGCTTCTTTTAATTAGAATGTGTGTGCCCAATCATCCAAACAAAAATTATCTGTGTGCCCGTCTAGCGCACACACGTTGATCTATCTAACTGTTTCAGTTTGTTGTGGCTAATCAAACAGTTCATCCATGTGAAGTGTATGCCATCAATCGCAGATACTTTGATCTGGCCGACCCATTTCTGTTTTGTTGCCTAAACACAAACAGTTAATCCTTCTGAAGCGTATGCCCTCAATCACACACACCTTGATCTGGCTGATCGTTTCTTTTGTGTTGCCTAATCACAAACAATTCATCTGAGAGAACCGTATGCTCTATATCGCACACGCCTTCATCAGGCTGCCCGTTTCTTTTGTTCCGCCTCATCACAAGCAGTTCATTGGACAGAACCATATGCCCTGGATCGCACACACAACTTAAATCTAAACCGTGTTTGATGGCTCCGCCATCGCAAACGTTTTGCACCTTTTTGGATGGTTCTTTTACACCACCGTTTGCGATTATTGCATCGCACACAGTTTCGTCAAAGGGTCTCTGATCGTAGTGTCGCGTTAGCAGCATCCTGCAGTAGTGATAGGAAAAGCCAATACTATTAAAAGGGGATGAGGTGTTGCTTAATGGATTGCTTGCTCAAAAGGCTTAGTGATATGCTCCAGAAACCCTCAACCACTTTCTCATATCCACATTTGTCCCAAACCAAAAGTCAAACTCAGCCCCACCGATTTGATCTATTCGGCACCACCGAGTTCATTTGACATAGCCACTGCCAAAAACCCTAATAAATTCGGTCTCACCGATAGGGATCTTGGTCTCACCGAGATGGGATTGCAAACTCTCTATTTCCCTTCATAATGTTTCTGTCTAACCGAGATGAGCGATCGGTCCCTCCAAGTTCGCAATGCAAACTTTCTGTTTCCCTTTCGTAACATTTCAGTCTCACCGAAATGAGCGATTTGGTACCACCGAGTTTGCCTGACCAACTCTCTGTTTGCCTATTACATAAATCGGTCTTACCGAGTTTATGTGATCAGTCTCACCGAGATTACGTTATTCCCTAACCCTAATGAAATCGGTCCCACCGAGTTGACATGTCGGTCCCACCGAAAATCCTAACATTCACATTTTGAACTAAATCGGTCTGACCGAGTTTTATGATTCGGTCCCACCGAGTTTGGTGAATTGTGTGTAACGGTTAGATTTTGTGTGGATGCTATATATACCCCTCCACCCACTCTTCATTCGTGTAGAGAGCCATCAGAACATGCCTACACTTCCACCATACATTTTCTGAGAGAGAACCACCTACTCATGTGTTGAGACCAAGATATTCCATTCCAACCACAAGAATCGTGATCTCTAGCCTTCCCCAAGTTGCTTTCCACTCAAATCATCTTTCCACCAAATCCAAATCCATGAGAGAGAGAGAGTTGAGTGTTGGGGAGACTATCATTTGAAGCACAAGAGCAAGGAGTTCATCATCAACACACCATCTATTACCTTTTGGAGAGTGCTGTCTCCTAGATTGGTTAGGTGTCACCTGGGAGCCTCCGTCAAGATTGTGGAGTTGAACCAAGGAGTTTGTAAGGGCACGGAGATAGCCTACTTCGTGAAGATCTACCCAAGTGAGGCAAGTCCTTCGTGGGCGATGGCCATGGTGGGATAGACAAGGTTGCTTCTTCGTGGACCCTTCATGGGTGGAGCCCTCCGTGGACTCGCGCAACCGTTACCCTTCATGGGTTGAAGTCTCCATCAACGTGGATGTACGATAGCACCACCTATCGGAACCACGCCAAAAATCTCCATGTCTACATTGCGTTTGCTCCCTTTAAACTCCTCCCTTTACCTTCATGTGCAATGATTTATATTCCGCTGCTATACTCTTAGACTTGCATGTGTAGGTTGATTGCTTGACTTGTGCTAAGTTGCTAAAATCTGCCAAGACTTAAAATTGGGAAAAGGTTAGATTTTTATTTGGTCAAGTAGTCTAATCACCCCCCTCTAGACATACTTTCGATCCTACAAGTGGTATCAGAGCTTTGGTCTCCATTTGCCTTGATTTCCATAGCTTTTGGTGATCACAGCCTTGGTTTCACAACCTAGGAGAGTATGGCGTCTAGCGAGGGAAATTACCACCATAGAGGTCCTTACTTTGATGGTACTAATTTTGCTAGTTGGAAGCATAAGATGAAAATGCATATTCTTGGACATAACCCTGCCGTTTGGGCTATTGTGTGTATTGGCTTGCAAGGTGAATTTTTTGATGGGAGAGAACCGAACCGTGAAGCTAGCGCAGAAGAGTTGAAGATGCTGCAATACAATGCTCAAGCTTGCGATATCCTCTTCAACGGATTGTGCCTCGAAGAATTCAACAAAATCAGCCGTCTTGAGAATGCAAAGGAAATTTGGGATACTTTGATTGATATGCACGAGGGTACCGACTCCGTCAAGGAATCCAAATTGGATGTGCTTCAAAGTCAACTTGACAAGTTCAAAATGAAGGATGGTGAAGGTGTCGCTGAAATGTACTCTAGGCTTGCTCTCATCACAAATGAGATTGCCGGCTTAGGAAGTGAAGAGATGACCGATAGATTCATCATCAAGAAGATCCTAAGAGCCTTGGATGGAAAATATGATACCATGTGCACATTGATCCAAATGATGCCCAATTACAAAGATCTCAAGCCAATGGAAGTTACTGGAAGATTTGTTGCTCATGAGATGTCACTCAAGGATAAAGAAGAGATTCACAACAAGTCTAGTGGTGCTTACAAAGCCTCATGTTATGCTCCTACATCATCAAGTGAGAAACAAGCCTTCAATGAAGAATTGAGCTTAATGGTGAAGAATTTCAACAAGTTCTACAAGAGTAGAAGCAAAGAAAGAAGTTCCAAGTCAAGGTCCTACAAGGACAAAAGATCTTCGAGTCGTGAGCGTAATTGCTACAATTGTGGAAGACCCGAACACTACTCCAATGAGTGCACGACTCCCAACAAAAGAAGAGAAGATTCACCCAAAAGGAGAAGTAGAAGAGAAGAATCACCTCCAAGAGAGAGAAGGAGTAGAGATGATCGTTATGAACGAAGAACCTCTCACAGAATCAAGGATTGGGAAAGGAAGGACAAGTCATCAATGAGCTACACAAAACGAAGACATCAAGATCATGTTGGTGAATGGGTATCCAGTTCCGACTCCGACAATCACCCTGAGAGAAGTTATCACTCCGACTTCGAATATACTCAAGATGAAGGTGTTGCCGGTCTAGCACTTGTGTCAACCAACTCCTATGACATATTTGACTCACCAAACGAAGGAATTGGAAGATGCTTCATGGCTAAAGGCCCAAAGGTATCACACCCTAAGTATGTTGATTTCAATAGTGATGAAGATGATTTGCTAGGTGATGATGATTTACTTGTTGACAACTCTAGTGATGAAAACTATGATGAAGTTGCTATTAATCATGCTAATCAATATAAAACAGATGATGATAAGAAGGATATTGAGCGTCTAACTAAAGAACTAAACACTCTTAAGTTAGCTCATGAAACTACCTTGGAAGATCATCGAGAACTTTTAAAGACTCATGAGAAGCTACGCTTTGAAAATCTCAACCTTGAGAAAGAGCATGGGTTCTTAAAAGCAATCAAAGATGATCTTCATAAGAAAAGTTCTTCTTACATTGCCAAGCGTTTACTCTTGTCTACTTACATGCCACAAGTAAAATCTAGCAACAAGAGTAAGAAAGATTCTTCTTCTAGTAGTAACAATAATCATGTTAAATCCAATATTGTTGCTTCTAGTAGTTCTCTTGATTCCACTAATGATTCTCTTAGCCAAGTTACACTTGAGAAAGAAAATAGCTTATTGAAGGGAATTATAGAGAAAGGTGTTTACTAGAGCCTTGCTGGAAGTAAGCAATTTGAGGAAATTGTACGCAAGCAAGGAAGGCACCGGAAGAATCAAGGTGTTGGTTTTGAACGAAAGTTCAATGCAAATGGAGTTGAGTGGGAAGAAGATCAATACCCCAAGACAAAGTTTGTTCCTCAACAAGAGAAGTATGATCCTACTTCTTTCAAGGAGACACAAGCTCAAGTTGATCTTCCACCACAAGACCACAAGCAAAAAGGCAAGGACAAGCTTCATGAGGAGATTGATGCATTTGAAGAAGCTCCCAAGGCCTTGGTCAAGTGGGTTCCCAAGACCACATCAAGTTCTACTTCATCAAGTATGACTACAACTCCAAGGATTCCCATCAAGATGATGTGGATCCCAAAGAAGAAGAACTAGAGAGTTCTTGAGGGTGACTCCGCCAACATACTCCATTCATATCATTTTGGCGAGAACAAGTGCAAACAACTTCCAGATCTTGCACTAGTTCAAGGAGTCACAAAGCCTCTTGTTGGTAAGACAAGGGATAAGGTAACCCAATGCTTTCATGGACATAATCATGTATGAACTTCATTCTATGTCCATGGATATCTTTGTTTGTTCCTTGTGGGACTAACCCATGTAGGTATTGAAAGTGAAACTCACTCAAATGGATTGCTCCGAATGATCTACATCGACCTTGAGCATCCAAATCTTCAACATCTACATGAAGTCATCATCGACAAAACCCAAGGTTAGTTCATCCCTCTTTGGGGGATGTCACATCTTGGGGGAGCTTTACTCTAAAATTAAGCTAAAGCAACTCTAATGGTGTGAACACAACAATGCTTTATGTAAAAGTGGTAACCCCACTTATGCTTAAATGATGAGTATGACCTACGATCAAATGTTCTCATTTGACTCGTCAGTCAATATACTCATATATAGATGACCTAGTCATCACAAAATTGCTCGATAGATGCTAGAGTGTTTGTGCATGCTTTGCCACATATTTCATTTACCATTTTATTGTGTGAGCATGTTGGTTGCATATTTTACTCATTCGAGGACATCCATTTGTTGCTTTAATTGTTTGGCTCTTTTTCTTTTGCAAAATGGATGGACAAGAATGCCTAAGAACTTCCTCTAGCTATCTATGCTCTTCTCGTCTCAAACTCTATTCATGCTACATCACAAAGTTTGATCAAGTCAGATTCGAACACTCTGTGTGAGGAGCACTCAAAGTCCCCGATTCATCATAGACTTAAACTTCCAAAACCTCTCTGTGCATTTCAGTCTGACCGATTCATCCTTTTCGGTCTGACCGAGTTCACTGAGTTGATATAGGTTTTCAATCTCGGTGCAACTGATTAGAACCGTTCGGTCACACCGAGTAGAAGTAACCGCTTGCGATTCTGCATCTCGGTGCCACTGAGTTGTTCCACTCGCTCACACCGACAGGGTCAGGATATATATACCGCCGGGTCGAATTTTGGAAATTTCTCCAAAACCCTTCACCATGCGCATGTCCTGCTCTGCCGACTCGGGTCTCCGGATCGTCCTCTCGTCGCCAGCGACCTCCGTAACGCCCACGATGCGGCTATATCTCCCACATGTCGAGGCACGACTTAGAGGCATAATCGCATTGTGGTTTTGTTGCAAGAAGGGTCATCTTCACAAACATCCCATGTAATGAACAAGACAGGGATAAATAGAGTTGGCTTACACTCGCCACGTCACACAATACATAAATAATTCATATATCATCCAAAATACACTCATAGTCCGACTACGTACAACCAAAAGAAAAAGAAGATAACCCAACTGCTAGATCCCCGACCGTCCCAAATGGGCACTACTACTGATCATCAGGAAACGAAATGTAGTAACGACCAAGTTCCTCGTCAAACTCCCACTTGAGTTCGGTAGCATCACCTGCACTAGTATCATTGACACCTGCAATTGTTTGGAAGTATCCGTGAGTCACGAGGACTCAGCAATCTCACACCCACGAGATCAAGACTATTTAAGTTTATGGGTAGGATATAGTAATTAGGTGGAGTTGTAGCAAGCGCTAAGAAAATATGGTGGCTAACATACGCAAATAAGAGTAAGATGAGAAGCTACGCAACGGTCGTGAAGCTACAAATGATCAAGAAGTGATCCTGAAACTACTTATGTTCGAACATAACCCAAATTGTGTTCACTTCCCAGACACTGCCGAAAAGAGACCATCATGGCTACACATGCGGTTGATTCATTTTAATTAAGTCAAGTGTCAAGTTTTCTACAACCGGATATTAACAAATTTCCATCTGCCACATAACCATGGGCACGGCTCTCAAAAGTTTATACCCTACAGAGGTGTCCCAACTTAGCCCATCATAAGCTCTCAGGATCAATGGAGGATATTCCTTCTCCAGGAAAGACCCGATCAGTCTCGGAATCCCGGTTGCAAGAAATTTCGACAAAGGTAAAACAAGACCGGCAAGACCGCCTGATGTGACGACAAATCCCGATAGGAGTTGCACATATCTTGTTCTCAGGGCACACCAGATGAAAACTACGTACAACAACCGAAGACCCCGGGTGAAGGGGTGGCACCGCAAGTGGCTCTAGGTTGGACCAACACTCAGAGGAGCACTGGACCGGGGGGGGGGGGGGGTTAGAATAAAGATGACCCACGGGTCTGCAGAACCCAAGGGAAAAGTCTTAGGTTGGCAAATGTAAAACCAAGGTTGGGCCTTTTATTCAAAGCGAACTGTCAAGGGGGTCCCATAACCCCAACCGCGTAAGGAACGCAAAATCAAGGAACATAACACCGGTATGACGGAAATTAGGGCGGCAAGAGTGGAACAAAACACCAGGCATAAGGCCGAGCCTTCCACCCTTTACCAAGTATATAGATGCATTAATTAAAATAAGAGATAATGTGATATCCCAACATATCCATGTTCCAACATGGAACAACCTGCAAGGCACCTGCAACTAGCAACGCTATAAGAGGGGCTGAGCAAAAGCGGTAACTTAGCCAAACAACGGTTTGCTAGGAAGGTGGGTTAGAGGATTGACATGGCAATATGGGAGGCATGATATAACAAGTGGTAGGTAGCGCGACATAGCGATAGAACGAACAACTAGCAAGCAAATATAGAAGTGATATCGAGGGTAGTGGTCATCTTGCCTGCAATGTTCTCAGAGTTGTCGAAAGCTTGCTCCTCGTTAGCGTAGTCAACAGGTTCCTTGTTCACGTACTCATCTCCAGGCTCTACCCAAAGCAAGAACACAAGCAACGGAACAACAATCAATCACGGTGCAATGCACAAGCACCATGATGCAATACATGGCATGGGATGCAAGGTATGATGTGCAATGCATATGGGTACTCCATAAGGAAAAGAATGATCAAGACATCAGCTTGTCAAAACAAGTATGCCGCTGGAAAGATGAGGTGATTTCGGTCGAAATCGATATAAGGATCACCGGAAACAGATGCATGGTTTGCAAATGAGAAACAATACCAAAACGATGCAAATCTGTGATTAACAGCATCATAGCACTTAGAATGAAACAAGAAACTAAGCTACAGGACTCCAACATAGCAACCAAGAACATGGCATTAAAGTACACATGAAGCTCTACAAATCATGAACACTGAGCTCCTGCTAGTTCTCACTAGAACAAGCTCAAAATAGCATGGAAAAAATGCAAATGATATCAGCTTCATGGACTTAGAGAAAATACTAAACATGTCAAAACAACAGCATATAACAATGTTTAGAGCAAGCAAACAACATGCTACAGGAACATATCATGGCAAAAAAAGGCATGGCATGCTAGTGTTAAACACATAGAACAAAACTCCCTTACCGATAATCAACCAAAGATGCATGGAAAATATGGTAGCACCCATGCAAACATGGAAAGTTATATGTACATAGTAAAACAGAGCATGACAGGAATAGATTCATGATAGCAACTTTACAAGCTCATGCCACTCACCACAAAGCATTTCATGTCATAAAAAGGCAACCAACAGTTAGTATACATGTTCAAGAAGCTAAGCATGGCAAGAGAAAGTTCATAGGGTACATGCATCACTAGCAAAACACATGGCAATATTGAATATCATGTTAACAATCTGCCAGGAATAATATTTAGCAAAAGTAGAGCAAGGAAATGACATGCTATAGTAATCCATAATTACAACAAGAGGCATGAATGGATAGAGCAATACCACATATACAAAACATGCTTACTGGACTATCTCAATATGTGCATGGATCTCATGGTAGCAACAATTTTACATGGCATCAAAAACATAACAGGAAAAGGACTTAGCAAAATCACCAAGTGTCTGAAAACTGCAACATTATGAAGCCTACTTTGCACTTGTGCTAGTCATCACATAGATCACAAAAATACAGGGCTTGCACCTCTGTAAAGATGGCATGATGGAGCTCATAAAACATGTAGACATCATGCTCATAGGATGCACACACAAAATGCACCGAAAATGACAAATCACCATGTTCTGTTAAATTCCAGCAGACAACATCATATAGCACTTCTGCAACGATGATAATGGCATCAATATGGATAGTAACATGCATGAAAATGACACTAACATGAAGAGCATCACGAGACAAACATTTTGATATATCATATGCATGAATCGGAGTCATGAGCAATGAGATATAGCATGACAAAGTGGGCACATAAATGTTAGGGACTTGGAAGAATTCGACCTCTCAGTTTCAGATCTAGGGTTCGGGCGCACGAACCGAGGCGGATCTCGAGCTCGCTGGAGAAGGAGGGGAACACGGCGGCCGGACTCGAGGAGGGCCAGAGAGGGGCGCCGATTGAGGGGGGAGGCCGGAGCGGTCGACGCCGGCGATGAGGGGGGCGGAGGAGGCAGCGGCACGGTGGTTGCCGGGGCGGCGGAGCCGGCGAGCGGGGCGGCGAAGGTCGGCGAGTGGGGCGGTGAAGGCGCGGCGGAGCTTCGTCGGCGGGAGGCGCGGGCGGCGCGCGGGCTTCGGGGGCCCGCACCGGGCCTGAGCAAGCATCAGCGGCTGGCGGCAACGCTTGCCACGTGGCGCCCTCCGATTGGCGTGGGCGCGGCGGCGGGTTCTGTCCGGCGGCACGGAGGGAGACTAGGGTTTCATCTGCAAAAATTTCGGGGGAGAGGCCATATATATAGGTAGAGGGAGCTAGGAGAGTCCAAATGACGTGCGATTTTCGCCCACACGATCGTGATCCAATGGCGGAGAGCATGGAGAGGGTTTAGATGGGGTAGTGGGCTGTTTTGGAGGGGTGTTGGGATGCAACAAAAGAGGGCTTTTACGGTTACCCGGTTAACCGTTGGGGCATCAAACGACCTCCAAATGGAACGAGATTTGACCGGCGGCCTACCGGTGATGTACCAAGGCCACTCGACAAATCTCGACCCATTCCGAGAATGTTTTTCTCCCACTCACGAAACGAGATTAGAGGGTGCAACGGGTGCATGCGGGAGTGTCGGATTGCGAAACGGACAATGGGGAAATGCTTGGATGCATGAGACGAACACGAATGGAAATGCGATGCACATGATGACATGAGATGAAATGCATGACATGAACAAAATGCAAAACGAAGACCAAAACCCAACCACGGAGGAAATCTCATATCACATAGCCGGAAATGGCAAGAGTTGGAGTTACAAATATGGAAAGTTACATCCGGGGTGTTACAACCTCCCGCCGCTGGTCTCCGTCGCCATCAACGGAATTCAACCCCGTCGTTGCCGCCGTAGCGAACTCACCGCCGAACTAGGGTACGAGTTTGAAACTTTGTGCAATTCCTTACTCCAATTCTTAGCACAAATCAAATGCCATGTTCTTTACCACGTATGAGATCATCCTGTTCAGCAAAAACTTCCTTTAGTTTAGATTTGATTCGAAAATTTAGGGTTAGGTTTCCGCCGAACTCATCTCGGACTGACCGAGTTGTGGAAATCAGTCTCACTGATTTGGCCTAGGCCATTGCACTTGCACTTTTCGGTCTAACCGAAAGCCGCAAAACGGTGTGACCGAGTTCAACTCTCTGTGAAACCCTAGCAATCTCGGAGTCACCGAACTGTGTCTCGGTTTGACCGATTCCACTAGTTTAGACTCCAAAAGTTGCTTCGGTGTCACCGAGTTTAACAAATCGGTAGCTCCGAAATGCTTTCTGTGGAAAACTAGAACTAAGTTTTTAACTCATTTGTTTTACAAAAACGTTGCACTTTGTGATGCTCATCCACTCTATCTCATCTATAACTACTCACAGGGTCAGTAGTCAGTTTGGTTTGCCAGAATGTCTGATTAGAGTGATAGCCAAAATAAGTCAAAGGAGCAGATGAACCTGAGTGAGGGCACTAGTCCCTCTAGCAGCTATGATGATGGTAGCAGGAGTACCCCAACTTGCCAAAGGCAACTACAAGGACAAGGAAGAAGAGAAACTCAGACTCAAAGGATGAGGATTATGTTGTAGCTGAGGAAGAGGTCAGCTCCAAGAAGAAGGTGCTAAAAAAGGAATATGCTGCTGCTGCCGCAACAAAGCCTGGTATGCACAAGAAGGCCCCTGCAAAGAGGGTGCCAACCTTAAAAGCCAGGGTCTCAACTATTGAAACTTCCAAGTCAAATGTTGAAGAGGCAGCTGGAGAGGGCAAGAAAAGGAAAGAAAGGGTCAAGAAAACTATGGCCAAAGTCATCGGAAGATCCTCTATGATGGAAGATCCAGAAGAAGAGGATGCTGCACCAGCATCAAAGTCTCAAAAGCTGATGGGAGATGCCATCAAGTCTGGGGCTGCCCCTTCTAAACCCAAGACATCTCCCAAAGGTTCTGCTCCAGCTCCAAAGACTGCACCCAAGAGGAGCACAAGGAATATTTCTGCTGCTGAGAAAAACAAGGCCCCAGTGCCTGATATTGATGAAGAAGATGCTTAAGCCCAAGTGCTTAGGAAGCTCAAACCCAAGATTCCAGATCATGATGACAGCCATCCAGTGGCAGAAGACATGAACATTAGGAAGGATGTAGGTCTCAGACTTTGGAGACAATCTGATCCTTATGCTGTAAGGAGGAGGACTGCTGTGGACTACATGTTCCATACCAAGGAGCAGCAAGATTTCTATGAAACCATCTTGCTTGACAAGAAGCCAATTGTTTGCGATATGAAGTGGGTAGATTGGGAATACATTGATGAGAATGAAGATCATTTTCCCGGAGTGCATGAAAGTTTCAAATCTTGTGGAGTAGATGACTTTGTGGGTCATAAACTCACTAAGTGGAATGACGAGCTTATTATGCAATTCTACTCCACAGCATACTTCTATTCTGATGGTAGAATTGTTTGGATATCTGAGGATACAAGGTACCAATCAACATTTGCTGAGTGGGCAAAGTTGATCCATGCCCCTGAAGAGAATGAGGATGACTTGGATATCTATGCCAAGAAGAAGAAAGACCACAACTCAATGGACAACATGTACGAGGAGATTCCTGACAAAGCCCTGGAAACCCATAAGCTGGGCTCTGCTCATTATTTGTTATCTGGTTTGGCCACAATCAACACCATCTTGAGGCACACCCTGTTGCCCAAATCTAGAGATCACAAGATGATCAGAGGCTATTCCATCAACTTGCTGCAATTGTTTGTTGTGCCCCAGAAATTCAAAGTCATGAGCCTGATTATGGAAAAAATCAAGAGGACAGTTGCAAATCAGAAGAGATCATGTGGGTATGCTCCACATATTCAGATTCTCATCAACTCCAACATGGGCACATGCACCTACTTGTTAGATAAGGAGCATCAACCCTTGAGACCAAACTTTGAGGAGAACACTGTCATCATGACTAAAGAAGATCCTAGATCTGCACAGGCACAAGAGAAAAGAGAGAAAGCCAAAGCTGAGAAAGCTGCAAAGATGCCAAGTGCCGAAGAGGCATCTCAAGTGTTTCTCAAGAGCAAACAAGATCAACTTGGATATCTGATTCAAGCAACCTTGACGACTTAGAAAGGATTGGCCACCCTGACTCAGAACCAAGAGAGCCTGGAGTGGATCATTGAAACAAAGTTCTATGATCTTGATCTAAAAGTGACAGAGATGCAGACAGCAGTTGAGTAGCTCTAGGAAGAAGCCGAGGAGAGGAAAGGGCAGGCTACCACAGATGCCTTTCAGAGAGTGCCAAGAGGTCAGAGGTCTGCCGCAGTGCTAGTGACTGGTGCTAGAGCTACTACATCAACACCTGCAGCCATAGCATCAATGCGACCTCTAGTTGCCACTCCACCAGCTCGAACAACTTCCACAGATGCATTCATCCTTGGAGTCCTCTGAACGCCTCCTCCCAAAGATCAAGCCTATAGAGACGCATAACACTATGCATTTTCAAAGTTTTTGGTAATTTGTTGCCAAAGGGGGAGAAATGTATAGATCTTAGGCTTCGAGAGAGAGAGCTTTGCTTCTTTTACCTTCTTTGTTGTTTGGTTGATACTTTTGTGTGCTTGCTTGATACTTTATGTCTATGTGTGGGAGATACTTGTATGATCATATGTTTGATCGTATTCTACATTAATGCTTGTGCTTGAATGATGTTATCTCTTATCTATTCTATATGATCATTCACTTTGCCTTGGTGATGAGTGCATGTTATTACTCTCCATCATTTTGAGCGCTCCACCAAGATGTATGTGACATGGAAGAGTAACCCATGATCCTAATTGATTGTGCATTTGCATTCAAAAGCAAATTTTGAATAATGCACAAATTTAGGGGGAGCTCTTACTTATCACATACTTCTCAAAGCGACGATGAATTCCAATCTTGTTATCATTTCTCGAAGCTTTGATCTATATGTTGTCATCAATTACAAAAAAGGGGAGATTGAAAGTGCAACTATCCCTGGGGGGTTTTGGTAATTCCTAACAACATATAGCTCACTGAACTAATGCTCTTTCAAGATGATCATTTCAGAAAGTTCAATGATTGGCATGGCATGGACTAGGAATGTGGACCCCTCGAAATGTTAAGGACACATATTGGCTCAAGCTCAAGACTCTACATTTTATTTTAGTGATCCAAGATCACATTGAGTCCATAGGAAAAGCCAATACTATTAAAAGGGGATGAGTTGTTGCTTAATGGATTGCTTTCTCAAAATGCTTAGTGATATGCTCCAAAAACCCTCAACCACTTTCTCATATCCACATTTGTCCCAAACCAAAAGTCAAACTCGGCCCCACAGATTTGATCTATCCGGCGCCACCGAGTTCATTTGCCATAGCCACAACCAAAAACCCTAATCAATTCGGTCTCACCGATAGGGATCTCGGTCTCGCCAAGATGGGATTGAAAATTCTCTGTTTGCATTCATAACGTTTCGGTCTAACCGAGATGAGCGATCGGTCCTACCGAGTTCGCAATGCAAACTCTCGGCTTCCCTTTCGTAACATTTTGATCTCACCGAAATGAGCGATTCGGTCCCACCGAGTTTGCCTGACCAACTCTTTGTTTGCCTATTACAGAAATCAGTCTTACCGAGTTTATGTGATTGGTCTCACCGAGATTACGTTATGCCCTAACCCTAATGAAATCGGTCCCACCGAGTTGACATGTAGGTCCCACCGAAAATCCTAACGTTCACATTTTGAACTAAATCGGTGTGGCCGAGTTTTATGATTCGATCCCACCGAGTTTGGTGAATTGTGTGTAACAGTTAGATTTGTGTGGAGGCTATATATGCCCCTCCACCCACTCTTCATTCGTGGAGAGAGCCATCAGAACGTGCCTACACTTCCACTGTACATTTTCTAAGAGACAACCACCTACTCATGTGTTGAGACCAAGATATTCCATTCCAACCACAAGAATCTTGATCTCTACCCTTCCCCAAGTTGCTTTCCACTCAAATCATCTTTCCACCAAATCCAAATCCATGAGAGAGAGTTGAGTGTTGGGGAGACTATCATTTGAAGCACAAGAGCAAGGAGTTCATCATCAACACACCAACTATTACCTTTTGGAGAGTGATGTCTCCTAGATTGGTTAGGTGTCACTTGGGAGCCTCCGTCAAGATTGTGGAGTTGAACCAAGGAGTTTATAAGGGCAAGGAGGCCACCTACTTTGTGAAGATCTAGCCAAGTGAGGCAAGTCCTTCATGGGCGATGGCCATGGTGGGATAGACAAGGTTGTTTCTTCGTGGACCCTTCGTGGGTGGAGCCCTCCATGGACTCGCGCAACCGTTACCCTTAATGGGTTGAAGTCTCCATCAACATGGATGTACGATAGCACCATCTATCGGAACCACGCCAAAAATCTTTGTGTCTACCTTGCGTTTGCTCCCTTTAAACTCCTCCCTTTACCTTCATGTGCAATGATTTACATTCCACTGCTATACTCTTAGACTTGCATGTGTAGGTTGATTGCTTGACTTGTGCTAAGTTGCTAAAATCTGCCAAGACTTAAAATTGGGAAAAGGCTAGATTTTTATTTGGTCAAGTAGTCTAATCACCCCCTTCTAGACATACTTTCGATCCTACAGCAGCCGGCTGGTCCGACCCACGGTGCTCTGCCCCCTTCGCCCCCGAGTCGTCTACGGCGCCTTCAGATGGGGACAACAACACGCCCAATTTGGGCATGGTGGTTCTCCCGGCCACCTCGTCTCGTTCGCCTGCTGAGGGAGACCTGGATTCGGGGGTCCTCAGGTGTTTGGCCCCCTCGATATGGGCCGGGCTGGTGGGCCATGAAGATAAACCTGAAGATCATTCCCCGTATTCGGGTAGGACTCCTGGATGCGTGGACGGCAAGATTTGAGTCCAGATGTGCTATTTCCTTCCCTTGTAAACTGACTTTGTACCCCTCCGGTGTATATATAAACTGGAGGGTTTAGTCCGTAGGGTTCATCAGAATTCACATAGGCTAGACATCTAGGGTTTAGCCATTACGATCTCGAGGTAGATCGACTCTTGTAACCCCTATACTCATCAAATACAATCAAGGAGGATGTAGGGTTTTACCTCCATTAAGAGGGCCCGAACCTAGGTAAACATCGTGTTCCCCGTGTCCCTTGTTACCTTCGATTCTTAGATGCAAAGTTCGGGCCCCCTACCCGAGATCGGCCGGTTCTGACACCGACATTGGTGCTTTCATTGAGAGTTCCTTTGTGTTGTCGACAGAAGGATCGATGGCTTGCCTTGTCATTAATGACGATATCACTTCTAGAGGGGACCTAACTCCAAGACAGGTCCTCCAGCTTGGTGGTTTTACCATGGACGCTCGCTCGGCCGTCAAGCCAACGGTGGCCCCCACGATCGCCAAACATCATCTCCATATCAGCCTCGAACACTCCAAAAAGATGGATTCAGCAGATGTCTCATCCTGAAACGAGCTGCTAGATCGCATCACCGCCTTGGGGGTCACAACAGACTATGATCGGATAGGGCTTAAACCCGACCAGAGGGAAATCGAGTCCCCACCGGTCACCCATCTGGTAGCGGTCGTCGAGCAACGAGCCGAGAACGATTCTTCCCCCAAGTTAAAAACCAGCTATATTCGGATCTCCGAGCCCTACGAGCCGGATACCCATCCTCGGGAAGAGACTGTATGGCCTCCGAACACAGGATCAGGCATTGAGCCTGGAAGTCCTCAGGACTTTCCCGATCTTTAACTGGTGAACTCAGAGACTCTTCAAGCTTCGGACTCAATCGTGGATCGGGACGCGGATTTTAGCCCGCCCACCCACCACAATCAATATTCCCCAAGTAATTTAGGTCCTCCAGACATATGCGACCTAATGTATGTAAGGCAGTAACCTCAGGAAACTGTCCATCACTTCTGTGCCAGGTTCCTCCTTGTTAAAAACAAGATTAAAGATTGCTACGATGACGATGCGGTTTCAGTTTTCTGCCGCAACTGTACGGATGAGGGAATTCTCAAGGCCCTCACCCACCGCCGCATACCGCACTTTGCAGATTTGGCACACATAGTACAAAAGTACTGCGCAATGGAAAGCGCCTGGAAAGCCCAGACAGGCCGGTGGGAACCTCCAGCCTTTAAGCAACCCCCCGGATGGGCAAAAAGGATGCACCCTTACGGGGCACCCGATCATCAGCCTACTGACAAGAAAAACAAGCTCTTCACGGGACATGGAACCGTCCTTGATGAACTGCTCGACAAGCCATGTCAGATACATACGATGCCGAACAGCGAACCAACACATAGCCTTCAGGCATGTTGGGTACTCTGGCAAGTGGCTAAGAGTAGCGAGGCTATCCTCACAAATACTACCTCAGAGAAGCACCCTTCTGAGGATGACTATCTCAACATCTTTATGGTCTTCAAGACCTTTTCTTTAAATAATCAGCGCAAAAGGGCGCTCCGTGACCTCACTAAGTCAACCAAGTAACCGCAATGAACCCTTGGAACGATACGATAATAACTTTCACCGCCGACGACGAACCAAGGGCCCGATTAGTCCGAGCACCAGCCACCTTGGTCTTAAACCCAATTGTGGATGACTTTCGACTCTCCAAAGTCCTCATGGATGGCGGCAGCATACTTAACCTCATCTATGAAGATACGCTCGATAAAATGCAAATGGACAAGAGTCACATCAAGCAAAGCAGTACCACGTTTCGAGGTATTATCCCCAGTCGAGAAGCGTGATGCTCGGGAAAAATTACACTCGACGTAGTATTCAGCACGCCTGATAAATACAGGTCCGAAGAGTTGCTCTTCCACGTGGCCCCTTTCAATAGCATATATCACGCCCTTTTGGGGCGGGGCGCCTTCACATGGTTCCAAGCCATTCCCCATTACGGGTACATGAAGCTTAAAATGCCAGGGCCCAATGGAGTAATCACTATCACCAGTGATCCGGATATAGCACTCCGCGCCGAAAACAAAACCGCATCCTTGGCCCTCGAGGCACTATCCGAGGCCCTCGTGGCCGAGGAGCTAACGACTCTGCACTCCACAGTGGACAAAGACGATGTAATCCTCGACAAGAGGTCCAAATCCACATCTTTCAAACCAGCAGATGAAATAGTCAAATTTCAAGTGCAGCCGACGGATCCAAACAAAACAACATCCATTGGAGCACAGCTAGAGCCGACGATCAACGCCACCCTACGAGCATTCATACGTGAAAATTGGGACATTTTTGCCTGGCATCCTTTGGACATGCCCGGAATCCCACGATGACTGGCCGAACACAGCCTCAACATAATGAAAGGGTTCAAACCAGTCAAGCAAACGCTACAACGTTTTTCCAAGCCCAAACGAGAAGCTATGGGCGAAGAGATAGCCAAGCTACTTGAGGCCGGGTTCATTAGAGAAATCAAGCACCCGAACTGGCTAGCCAACCTGGTCATGGTACTGAAGAAGGATAAATCCTAGCGCCTGTGTGTCGATTTCAAAGATCTCAATAAGGCTTGCCCTAAGGACCCCTTCCCGCTGCACCACATTGACCAAATCATTGATGCAACTGCAGGACACGACTCATTGTGTTTCCTCGATGCATACTCTGGATACCATCAAATTAAAATGAAGGAGTCTGACCAGGCCGCAACGGCAATCATTACCCCGTACGGGCCTTTCTGCTTCAACACTATGCCTTTCGTGCTCAAAAACGCTGGCGCCACTTACCAACGCATGATTGAAACATGCTTGGAAAAGCAAATTGGCAAGACTGTGGAGGCATATGTGGATGATGTAGTCATCAAGACTAAACATGTCGAATCATTGGTGGACGATCTACTCCTCACATTCAATAACCTCCGAACATATGACATAAGGCTCAAAGCGGAAAAATGTGTCTTCGACGTTCCAACCGGAAAACTACTCGGGGTCATTGTTTCCAATAGAGGAATCGAAGCGAACCCAGCCAAAATCCGAACTCTGTCACAATTGGCAACGCCAACAGACTTAAAGCAGGTCCAAAAACTAGATGGGTGCGTGGCAGCCTTGAGCCGCTTTATCTCCAGATTGGGAGAAAAGGCGCTACCACTTTATCGACTGCTCCGACGCACCGACCACTTTAAATGGACGGATGCGGCTACAACCGGATTGGAAGAAATAAAAACTATGTTAGCAAGAAACCCAATCCTTGCCGCACCAAGTATTGGCGAGCCTATGTTGCTCTACATATCTGCTACCCACCAGGTGGTGAGTGCCGTACTCGTCGTCGAGCGAGAGGAAAAGGGACACAAATTCCCACTCCATAAGCCAGTGTACTATGTATCGGCGGTCCTTACACCATGCAAATCTCGATACCCACACTATCAAAAGATAGCATATGCGGTCTTCATGGCATCCCGAAGCTGCGACACTACTTTCAAGAGTGCTTGATCACAGTGGCATCCGAAGTACCACTCAATGACATCATAAAAAATCGGGACGCCACTGGCCGCATAGCCAAATGGGCCATCAAGCTCTTACCATTTGAACTAACATACAAGCCACGCCGAGCTATTAAATCTCAGGTGTTGGCCGACTTTGTCGCCGAGTGGACGGAAGCCAAACTCCCTAAAGAGTGCACCACGTACTCCAACTGGGTAATGTACTTCGATGACTCTAAAATGTTAGCCGGATTAGGGGCCGGTGTCATCTTGACATCCCCTATAGGGGACATAGTCTGCTACGTGTTAAAAATCATGTATACAGACTCCAACAATGCGTCCGAATACGTGGCACTACTACATGGTCTCCGAATGGTTGTCTCTATGGGCATACAACACCTAGAGGTGCATGGGGACTCAAACCTCACAATATCCCAAATAAATGGAGAATTCTATGCGAAAGATCCAAAGATAGTGGCATACCGAAATGCCGTACTCAAAGTATCAACTCGGTTCGAGGGGCTCGAGTTCCATCACGTTGCTCGAGACAGTAATCAGGCAGCGGACATCCTTGCTCGAATGGGCGCTAAACGCGATCTCGTCCCTCCTAACACCTTTGTGGAAAGGCTCTTCAATACATCCGTGGTATGGCAGGACGAGAGCGGAAATACTAGTCCAGAGCCGATGATACCCCCAGATGCCAAACACAATTCTGATATCATCGGGGGATCGGGCACCAAAATGACACCTTCCGCCCATGTAATCATGGCTGTCATTGCTCCATGGACCGAACCCTTCATGGCTTACCTTAATAGGCAGGAGCTCCCTGATGACCATAATGAGGCCCGCCGCATAGTCCGACGCTCTAAAGCCTCCAAAGTTCACGAGGGTGAACTCTACAAGAAAAGTACTACTGGAGTTCTTTAAAGATGCATCTCCGAAGAGGAGGGACGACAGCTCTTGGACGAAATACATGCTGGTCTTGGTGACCATCACGCTGCAGCTTGGGCCCTAGTAAGCAAGGCCTATGTACATGTTTCTTTTGGCCAACGGTCCAAGAAGATGCACAGGCCCTTGTACAGCGCTGTGTAGGATGTCAGCTTTTCGCCAATCAAAGTCATATGCCGCCCACCGCCTTAAGAACAATCCTCATTATTTGGCCTTTTGCGGTCTGGGGGCTAGAAATGGCCGGACCCCTTAAAGGGGGAAGCCACAAGAAGAAATATTTGCTAGTTATGGTGGATAAATTCACTAAGTGGATAGAGGCCAAACTAGTAAAAACGGCTGAAGCTGGGCCGGTGATCGACTTTATATCCAATGTTGTACATTGTTATGGTGTCCCGCATAGCATCATCACAGATAATGGCTCTAACATCACAGCCAATGAGGTGAAAAATTGGTGTGCTAATCTGGGCATTAAGCCCGATTACGCCTCCGTATATCACTCTCAAATAAATGGTCAGGTTGAACGGGCTAATGGCCTGATAATGAGCAGTACCAAACCCAGGTTAGTGTGATCCCTACGGGAGTCAGATAAACAATCGGTCAAGGAACTCGATTCCGTACTCTGGGGACTGCGGACTATGCCCAATCGCACGACCAGATACACACCCTTTTTTATGGTGTACGGCGCAGAGGTTGTCCTGCCCTGCGACATAATTCATGACTCACATTGAGTGCGCATGTATGAAGAGAGAGAGAGAGAGAGAGGCCGAGCTAGATCGGCAGGACGACCTAGATGGCCTGGAGGAGGAGCGTGACATTGCAAATGCCCATTCCACATTCTATCAACAACATGCTCGGCGATACCAAAGCAGAGAAGTGCGGGCCAAGACTTATAATGTCGGCGAACTCATTCTATGCCTCCGAGAGAAGAAGGACAAGCTCAAACCAAAATGGGAGGGCCCCTTTATTATAGATGAAGTTCTCACAGGAGGGGCCTATCATCTTCGTAATGCATCAGATAATTGGCTAGAGCCGAATCCATGGAGCGCTGCTCGCCTCCGAAGATTCTACGCATAAGTTTGGCCATGTTTCTTTTTTGTTTTTTTTCTTCTCTTCATTTCTTTTTATTTCCTCATTTTTGTACAATTTCCAGCATATGTTCGGATATGTCGAACACTTGAGGGTACACATCCTAAAATGTATATACCCCAAAATGACCGGAGGCTTCTCTTACCGAAGCTTATTATCATTCAGAGCCTGAAGCTCACAAAGTATACGTCTTTTGTACACTCCTTTTTGCCATTATATGCACCTCTATGACTTAAGTTTTTGCCAAGCTGGGTTGCCTTGCTCCTGTGTTTATGCCCTACATTCCCGATTGTTCGTCTAGGGCGTAAAAAGGGATCACCTATGCAATTGTTACAACCGGGTAATCTAGACCTGTACCTCAGATGGGTGAAGCCGAAAGCTAGCGTTATTAAGAGAATAATTGGTCGGCAATCAAACGACAAATTGTTACATTTTGGTAACTCTTTAAAATATACGGGACAATTTTTCCATACTGCGGCCCAAAGCCGAGGCACGCATAATTAAAGCATGTCAACCCAAGGAAAGGAACCCTTAACGGAACTATTCTCCTTGGAAGATGTTTCTTACACATGTAATATAGCATGCCTCCCGAACTAATTTTTTTGTCTGTTTGAGCACAATGACTGGGTTGCCTGGTTTCCAGACATAGTGAATGTTTCTTTTCATTCCACAATAGTATCCGAAGACTCTCCACCATTTTGTTTCGGAGGTTGAAGCCGAAAGCCTGCGATGACGAATTTTCCATATGTTCGGCTAGAGATACATGTTGATCACAAAGTACATTAATAGATTGAACCAAAACACCTATTCCTTATCTATCCCATCTATTAGACTGTCTAATCTACAGTCTTCCTGTGAATATTTCGCAGCTAGCATTACCTTGTTAATACACCAAGTTCAACGGAATTTCTTTACTGTCTGGTCCCTGCGGTCCTACTCGGGCCATATAATTTGGATCTAGCTTGGTGAAGCATGTTTTCACCATCGCCCAGGCTTCTCGTGCGCCTTCATGGCAGGCATACGTCTTCCATAGCTCAAAGCGGCGCCAGGCACCTTTGAATAGGTTTGCCAAACCCTCCATACTTTCTGGAGGGGTGTCGGATGGCCATAAAGCCTTGACCATACTCTCATGACTTTCCGGGCCCGTGCATGTGCCACAGACAGCTCCTTCAGCACGTCGCCTTGAAATCCGGATACTTCTTCTTTTAGCCGACCAGTTAATATACCTGCAGTAATAACATTATGACATTCCGAATTATGGACTAGGCATGAGTCACTATGGTGGTTTTTACAAATCATACTGAACATGCCGCCCTTCAACTTTTCATTTTCCTTCCGGGCGGCCGATAGCTGAGCCTTCAAGCTCTCTATCTCTTTGGATTGTTTGTCTTTTTCATCCTCGTGTTTGTTCTTCTCGGACGTGCTCATTGCAGCCTTTTTTCATTTTCGCCAGTTCGGCGGTGACAGCGTTCAACTGCGTCTGGTTTGTTTTCAGCTCCTGGGATAGCGCAGTATTCTTTTCCTTAAGAACCTGCGGGATAAATCGATCCTTAAATCGGTTATTCTCGCGCTTCAAGTCTTGGGGGATAGTGGCATATGACTATCAAAATTTCACAAACTTTTACCTGTATGTCCTTTGAGAACAGCTGAGTGACTCTGGCAAGTCCGTCTCGAGCGGCCCGGATATATGCGTCCACCGAACTAAGTGCGGTAAATTCCTACTCGGAAAAGGCTGGAGCGCGCATGGACTCTTTCAGTCGACGGTGATTTATTATGCTCTACTCCTCGGAATTTGTGACGGATACGTCATCCGAATCCTCATGAGGCGGGGGAACCGACGTTGCATCGGCCCTCGTCCTAGTTGACGAGTCCGGCGCCGGATTGGCTGACATTCGGCTAATAGGGCATTTTCCCAATCTGTCGCGTGCTTCTCCTGAATTAAGAATAAAAAAGGACTTTAGCAATCCGAACTCGTGCTCAGGCATGTATCAAGCGGACATACCTCTTGGAAGATTGTGAGGCCTCTACGGCGCTCTCGGGCTTTTTCCGTTTTGAGCAATTACCCTGTGCCGGGGGCGCCCTTGAAAGGATGTGGCCTGCCGTGCACCGATCCTATAAAAGTATGGTTTGATATAAGGGATGAAGGCGCAGGTGGGGATTTCTTTCTGAAAGCTCTTTAAATACTCATGATGGAGAAAGGATAGGGGCAGGGGTAGTCTGCTGTAATAGCCACTTCCGAGCCATCAGGACTCGCTTGATAAAATACCAGGTCGTCAAACTCTTTATATATATCTGGATCCTCGCAGAAACCAGGGTCTTCATCGTGATTTTGGTCCTCTGGCCGTGGGGCAAGATAGTGAACATCCTCGATCATCTTCTTCCATGACTGTTTTGTAACGACAAAAAACAACTGGATTAGCATGCCGCGATAGAAATAAAGTGACTCAGGTAATCGAGATCTAACCCATTCAATGGGGTTGTACATGGAATAACCTTCCCGACAGTTTAAGCGGAGGAAATCTTCCTTTTCGCCCTTTTATAGATCGATCAGGATCGGCCAGTTCGGTTGGGGTATCCGGACCTTTGCGTTTGTAACGAGACGCATCGTCTTCTCCGTGGTATCACCATAAGGGAGTTACTCTGGATTGGAGGGGCTGGATGCATCTTTTTATTGGAATGGCCATGACCACAATTATCGAGAGCCCAGTATGGGATAATAATCTGACCTTGCTGACCAGCCTTTTTATTTCTGCATTGTCCTCCTCCTTGGGGCTTCAGGGACGCCAGTTGAGGCGCTTCTTTAGGGGAGCGCTGGAGAATTCTGGATGGCCGCGCCGAAGTGGTTCCGGCAGTGGGACGTCATCCATGTAAAACCACTCCGAAGACCATTGTGGATATGTCTCTTTGGGAGTTCCCACGTGTGACACCCGGATAATTAAGCTACAGTAACTCTCACCAAACGATGCCACGTCACATCGATTATTGTTGTTAATCACGCGTAGTTCAAAACCGATTCGGAATTCAAATTTAAAATAAAGTCAAACTAGTAAAGTTTTCAAATGTCAAAACGAAAAAGTACAAATGGTGACAAATAATGGACAGGTAATTAAGGTGAAGAAACCACACTTTTATAAAATGTTTGAATGCACTAAAATGGTTTAAGCAGTAGCTAAAACAACTAGATAAATGCCTTTTGAATTTTATAAAATACTAAACTATTTTATTTGGGGGTTAAACCTTTTTGTGACCGTGGTCTAAGTTGAAATACTAATTTAGGTGCTAAGTGTATATTTTGCTAAAACTAAAATAAATGTAACTAAAATAAAACATGAAAGTATAAATATAAAAAAACAGAAAAACAAACTAACAAAAATAAAACAAGGGCCACCCCCCGGGCCACGGCCCAGCTAACCGGCCAGCCCACTAACCTAGCCGGCCCACCCCCACTCCCCATAACCCTCACTCCACCCCGAAACCCTAACCGAACCAACCCACTCCCCCCTCACTCCCTCGTCTCTCCCTCTCCCCCGATCCAGATCGGATCGGGGTCGACCCCGCGGTCATCGCCCGGTGCCGCCTCGCCGGCCCCGCCCCCTCGTCCTCGCGGCCCGCCACCTCTCCCTTGACGGCGCCCCTCGCCGCGCTGATGGCGACCACGCACCCGCCCCCGACGTCCCTCGTCCCACCGCGGCCACCATTTGCCCCGCCGCCTAGGAGCTCGTCGCACGCCTCATCGTCGACCACTTCCTCGCCCCCGACCACGCGTACGAGCCAGGACGCCCCCACGACGCCGCCTCGTGCTGGGCTTCCTCCTCGGGCCGCCGCATGCCGCCACCAACTCCGGCCACCCCGAGCACGCCTCGCTCAACTACAGGGCTCTGTGAGCCCTCTTCCCATCCCCTCTTCTCCCTAGCGGATCCGCCGTCGTGCCCGCACGCGCGCGCTCGTCCTCCCCAGTAACTCGCCGCACCCCCCTGTGCTGCCCGCGCGCATCTGCGCTGTCCTGCGCCCACCACGGCCATCGCGCACTCGCCGTCGCCCGTGCTGCTCCCGCTCCATGCCTCGCCGCACTGGCCGCGCCACAGACGCGCCCCGGACCCCGGCCTCCCGCAGCTCTCACCAGCACAGACCCCCCCGCTCGCGCGACCGCGCCTCGCGCAGTCCAGCCGTCGCCCTTGCTCCCCGTGGCAAACTCCGTCGCCGCAGCCCCTGCTGCATCCGCCGCGCCCGCCGCCTGCTGTGCGCGCCCGCGCGCAATTCCCCCTGCGCCACGCTTCGTAGCCGCCCCCTCATCTCGCTGACCTGCTCCGGTCGGCTGCGGCTGCCCTGCCGTGGCCGCCGGCTAGCCCGCGCTCGCCCGGGTCCAGTTGCCCGCGCGTCGTGCGCGCCCTCTCGGGCACGCGCCCATTCGGGCTATGCCCGCACTCAGCGCCTGTTAGGCCCCTGTGAGCATATGACAAGTAGGCCTAGCCCCAGAACGAAAATAGATAAAAAAAGGAATCCAAAAAAAATAGAAATAAATAAATAGTTAATTAATTAATTAATTAAAGAATTAATTAACTTAATTAATCTTGATTAGATTAACCTAATCTAATTAAACTTATTTAATCCTGCTTAATAAAACCCTAATTAACATGTTAGTCAATGACAGGTGGGTCCCACTGGACCCACAGTCCAGGTTTGACTCTGGTCAGCTGGGTTTGACCTGCTGACGTCATGGTGATGTCATGCTGACATCACCTTTCACTGTTCTGGATAATGTTCGATTTAAATAATAAAATAAATTTCAAAAATGCATAAAACTTTGATAAATCATAGAAAATAAACCGTAGCTCGGATGAAAATACTTTATACATGAAAGTTGCTCAGAACAACGAGACGAACCCGGATACGCAGCCCGTTCGTCCGCCACGCATCCCTAACCTATCGAACTCGCAACTTTCCCCCTCCGGCTCCTCTGCCCGAAAACACGAAACATCAGGGATACTTTCCCGGATGTTTCCCCCTTCACCGGTATCACCTCATACCGCGTTAGGGCACGCCTAGCATCACGCTTTGCTTTGTCATACATCGCCATGCATCTGTTTGCATTGTATTCATTGTTTCTTCCCCCTCTTCTTCCGCTAGACACCGAGACCGACGCCGCTGCTACCCAGTACGACTACGGAGTTGACGACCCCTCTCTCTTGCCAGAGCAACCAGGCAAGCCCCCCCTTGATCACCAGATATTGCCTACTCTACTCTCTATACTGCTTGCATTAGAGTAGTGTAGCATGTTACAGCTTTCCGTTAATCCTATCCTGATGCATAGCCTGTCCTTGCTACTACTGTTGTTACCTTTACCTGCAATCCTAATGCTTAGTATAGGATGATAGTTTATCATCAGTGGCCCTACATTCTTGTCCGTCTGCCATGCTATACTATCGGGCCGTGATCACTTGGGAGGTGATCACGGGTATATACTATACTTTATACTTGATACATGTGGTGACTAAAGAAGGGTCGGCTTGTGGAGCACCCGCGAGTGATTCACGGATTGGGGGCTGAAAGGACCTTTGTCCCAACGGCCCTCTGAGTGGATCTTTGTGGCGAAGCGACAGGGCAGGTTGAGACCACCTAGGAGAGAGGTGGTCCTAGCCCTGGTCGGCGTTCGCGGTTATTTCAAAATAACACGCTTAACGAGTTCTTGGTATTTGATCTGAGTCTGGCTACTGGCCTATACACACTAACCATCTACGCGGGGACAGTTATGGGCACTCGACGTCGTGGTATCAGCCGAAGCCTTCGTGACGCCAGTGACTGAGCGACGCGCGCCGGATTGGAACGTAAGCCTGCTCTTGTATTAAGGGGGCTAGTTCTGCTTCCGGCCACCCTCGCAATGTGAAGGTGTGCAATGGGCGATGGGCCTAGACCCCTGCGCCATAGGATTTAGACCGGCGTGCTGACCTCTCTGTTGTGCCTAGGTAGGGCTGTGACGTGTTGACCTTCCGAGGTCGGGCATGACCCAGGAAAGTGTGTCCGGCCAAATGAGATCGAGCGTGTTGGGTTATGTGGTGCACCCCTGCAGGGAAGTTAATCTATTCGAATAGCCGTGATCTTCGGTAATAGGACGACTTGGAGTTGTACCTTGACCTTATGACAACTAGAACCGGATACTTAATAAAACACACCCTTCCAAGTGCCAGATACAACCGGTGATCGCTCTCTCATAGGGCGTCGAGGGGAGGATCATCGGTTAGGGTTATGCTATGTGATGCTACTTGGTGAACTTACCATCTACTCTCTTCTCCTGCTGCAAGATGGAGGTTACCAGAAGCGTAGTCTTCGACAGGACTAGTTACCCCCTTTTATTCCGGCTTTCTGCAGTCCAGTCCACATATGATACCCTTATTCCATTTGATACCAATGCATACATATGTAGTGTAGCTCCTTGCTTGCGAGTACTTTGGATGAGTACTCACGGTTGCTTTGCTCCCTCTTTTCCCCTTTCTATACTCGATTGCTACGACCAGACATTGGAGCCCAGGAGCCAGACGCCACCGTCGACGACGACTACTACTACTCGGGAGGTGCCTACTACTACGTGCAGCCCGCTGACAATGACCAGGAGTAGTTTAGGAGGATCCCAAGCAGGAGGCCTGCGCCTCTTTCGATCTGTATCCCAGTTTGTGCTAGCCTTCTTAAGGCAAACTTGTTTAACTTATGTCTGTACTCAGATATTGTTGCTTTCGCTGACTCGTCTATGATCGAGCTCTTGTATTTGAGCCTTCGAGGCCCCTGGCTTGTAATATGATGCTTGTATGACTTATTTTATTTGTAGAGTTGTGTTGTGATATCTTCCCGTGAGTCCCTGATCTTGATCGTACACATTTGCGTGTATGATTAGTGTACGATTGAATCAGGGGCGTCACAAGTTGGTATCAGAGCCGACTGCCTGTAGGAATCCCCCTTCCATACTCCTTGGCCGAAGTTGAGTCTAGTCGATGAAAACTGTTTTACTAACATGGCTGTGCGGCCAATGGGCCCACGTCGCCATTGGTTGGTATTAGGATCTTTTATTCCTCATCTATGCTCTGGGATTCTGATCTCTCTTCTATTCGGGTTAAATCATTTTACTAAATCTGACTCTAGGTTCTCGTAACTACTTCCTCCTGGAGAGCCCCTTATTACAATGATCGCTTGCTACACCAGAAGGTCCGAAGATGCTATCGTTATTTTCCCGAGACGCTTGTGCCGACCGCTTTTGCAAATTCCCTACCACTATTATCTGTATGGATAACTGAACACACTTGCCTACATTCAATCCCATTGATCTTGTTATTACAAGATGCCCCGAACTGCTCTCCGTTGTTCCGAGAATCCTTTGAGCTTACTGCCCTGCAGTTCTTGCCTAATGAATACCCCCCACGGATATTTTCTCGCACTTATCGAGTATCCGCTCATCCCCAGTTGTTCAGGTGTTTCACAAAAGTATTCGAAGTGCCATTCGACCTTCCGAAAATCCTCAGGAGCCTTTTGCTCTTGAAGTCCTTGCTTACTTGCATTATGGTTAATCCCATAAGTCTAGTAATCTTATTGACATCCTTTGTCATTATCATTTTGAGTCCGTTGACTCAATATGTTGCGGTTTCTTACAATCCTCAACCGAATCGTAGAATTCACCCTTCCGGCTCAGACATCATTTTAAACATGAGCTGGATCTCGACCAAACAAATTGTCATCGATTGTATCCCTAAGTCTATTCAGCTTATCCATCCCTAATCAGAGCATTGCTTCTGATCCCTTGTCCTGGAATTCATAATTCCTTTGCATTTAAGCTTTGAGTTAGTCAGTTGTTTCTATAATCCGATGCACTTGCATTCCTTCTTCCTTTGATAGAGTACCGATACTCACATCAGCTCCGTTCTAGACCACCGGACCTCTTGTTGGATTATTATCCGACAGTGTCCTTCATATTCAAATAACCTTGTGAGTCTTTCCACGGATATATAAAGCCTTGGGTAAATTGTATCCTCTGTTTTCTCAACCATGCTCTGCTCTCGAGCTGGTGGTATTTACTATTGAAGCTTGTGGTATATGTTTCCACGATGCCCCGATGGGTTGAACCTATGCCTTCCTTAGTATGTGTGAACTCGAAAGTTTTCACGAGTCATACTCTTCTGGTATTTTGCCAGATAAAATTTCAATACTACAACTTCTTCAAAAATGAGAAGCGAATGAAAGGTTATGCATTGGATAAGTGGGAGTCGACCTTGAACTTTGTGTTCATGCCCATGGACACGATGTACATCTTCTCATCGAAGCTTCTTTTAAAATTAATTATTCCCTTGGTATAAGTTCATCTTATATCTGGGATCTGGCCTTTTGCAATCGTGGTTCCGACTATGTTCTCCTTTAAATACCATTTTCGGTGCAAGTGTAAGCACTTGTCTTCTATAGAGCAATACCCCAGTCCAACCTCTACTTTGATCTATCGTCGAGTATTACCCCCTGGTATCTCGAGGTTATCGTGGAACATCATATCTTCTTATGAGTTCTCCATCAAGTACTACATTCTCACCGATTCCAATTTTCCACGCGTTTTGAGTTGTTTGTTACTCGAAACACCGATAACTGAATCGAGTTCTTTCTACGGTTCAACTACTCTTTGTAATCCTTAATACCTACGAGTTGTACTCGCTAATGTCATTCCCAACCGATTGGCTACATCATCATCGTCATGTTAAAGCTTAAACTGTGCTACCGGGTCCTTCTTCCCGGAGCACAAATTTCGACGGTGAGCTAATCTTACAATCGATCTTCCTCGTCATATCGTTTGTCCTTGGACAGCAATCTTGATTTCGAGTTTGTGTCGTACCCATGGTTCCAATAACTTTTTGCTTCATCATTCCGTTGACTTGTTGTCATCGCCGATCAGTTACATCTTCTCGAAACCTCTCGACAAATGTGTCGTGATCATCATCAACATTCTGAGGTCTTCCAAGATATCTATCGAATTCTTGATGAGAAATAGCATCCTTTGCCCTCGATGATTTGGGTTATCATCGACAACATTATTGCATTCCCTCCAACACAAAACTTGTTCCTGTTTTGTGTTATACCTTGAGTTCCTTGCTATCCAGTGTTTGTTCTTCTTTACCTTGGAATATTACCTTCTTTTATGTCAAGTATGTCGTGAGAATTTCACCAACTCTTGTGAATTATTGATGCAAGTGATGCTTCTCACCATCACCATTCTTTTCATGGCCCCCGTGTTCCAACCGGAATACCGACAAATGGTCTGTGATGTGTAAATTCTAAACTTCTAGCAACCCCATTGCTTTGAAGTTATTGGTCTATAGTTTCATTCTACGTCTATGGCTTATTGAATCATCACTCGAACATTGATCGTGCTACCTAGCCCATATTTCGGGTGCACATTTCAACCAATGTTTAACTGTGTATGTTTTCCTCGAGCATTCATCATCAAGTCATTTGATCTAGCTAATGTTGTCTCCTTGTACACATAAGTGTGGAAATCCATCTTTTGAAACTCTCAATGAATTTTCGCTGAGTCAATTAGCCACCTCCTCATCCTCTCCTTGGTTTAATTATGAACTCTTGTTTTGGAACTCGCTTCCATAGTTCATTTCCCGAGAACCTTAAGATGTTGTATCACCAATTTGTGCCACACCTTTTCTTCCCAGACATCTTGAGTCTGAGGTATCCTAACACCGATCAGATCTGAATCTTGGTCAGATATGATGGTTGGGACATATTTCCAAAAGTTATAACATTGGTCTCTACATAACCCGGTAAGGTGGTGTCTTTGCTTAGCACCCCTAGCCAGAGGACCCTTTGTTATAGTTTCCTTTTTGTCAAGGTTAGTCATTCTTCCGTGAGGAAATTGTAAGAGTTATTCTATAAGTTGTTCCCGATGGATCCTTTTTGTTTCCAAGGTCTGATCTTCACCTGTAGACCTTGTCAATGCTATCTCGAAGCATGTCTGTGGTGCTTCGATTTTCAACAAGAACATTTGAAGCCCAATGCTAAATGTTACTTGCTCAATTATCCAAACACCGTTGCATGGGTAATGTCATGAAATTTCTCTCCCCTTTACTAAAGAGTTTTCTACATTATATCCTGCCAAGGATATCATGCTCTGCTTGTCCTTGGGAAGGATATACCCCTGATATATGTGTTTAAACACATTTTACTTTCCATTATTTGGATTAAAATTTCTTGTAATCTATATGTTCTAAGCAGTAATATTATCCTACTTATGTAAACCCCTCGGTGTACAGTTCTGTCAGCAAGACCCTGTTACTATTGTTGATGACATTCCGGTAGCCACCGATGGACGAGAACTTTGCCTATTGGTCCGCCTCGTTTAACCAGCAGGAAAATGGTTCTCTTCGTCCCTCGCCCTTGGTACCGACGTTGCCGACATAATTGATAGTCTATCCTCTGACATGCCTTGTTATCATGATTGTGCAAAATATCACCGTCCTTCCTACTTTTGAACCACATGGTGGGCCCTTAACCCACAGTTCCACATGATCGAAACCTGACTCTCCTGTAACCCCGGTTTCCAAGGTTATTCCTCGCGCTTGACTCCGTATGCATCCACAGGTCACCTTCCTAGAGATGACCTATTCTAGTATCAGACGCAATATTTATTCGCATTACCCTGAAACCCTTTCATCTTCTGGCTAGACATTGAACGATTGCCTGGATTCTTAAAACTTCTTATTGTACCTTCGAACTTTACTCTCGATGTGTTTTATTTGTTCAACTCGAGAGGTACTCGTATGATCATTCATGGGTTAATCCCAGATTATTACCCTTATAGCATTCTGTCGTTGCCAATCTGCCCCGTTACCTATTCGTAAGAACGATGGAACCCCTGAAGATAGGATGAAGACTTCATAATGATGACCCAAAGCAGTGGAATGAAGAACTCAATGTAATGGATCGACCTCTTCGAGAAGAGCAACCAAAACCGAAAAGATTCGCTAGATTCATTACCAAAATTCCCCCTTACACTACCTCTTAAATCTCGGGACGAGATTTCTTGTAGTGGAGGAGAATTGTGACGCCCGGATAATTAAGCTATAGTAACTCTCACCAAACGATGCCAGGTCACATCAATTATTGTTGTTAATCACGCGTAGTTCAAAACCAATTCGGAATTCAAATTTAAAATAAAGTCAAACTAGTAAAGTTTTCAAATGTCAAAACTAAAAAGTACAAACGGTGACAAATAATGCACAAGTAATTAAGGTGAAGAAACCACACTTTTATAAAATGTTTGAATGCACTAAAATGGTTTAAGAAGTAGCTAAAACAACTAGATAAATGCCTATTGAATTTTATAAAATACTAAACTATTTTATTTGGGGGTTAAACCTTTTTGTGATTGTGGTCTAAGTTGAAATACTAATTTAAGTGCTAAGTGTATATTTTGCTAAAACTAAAATAAATGTAACTAAAATAAAACATGAAAGTATAAATATAAAAAAGCAGAAAAACAAACTAACAAAAATAAAACAAGGGCCACCCCCCCTGGGCCACGGCCCAGCTAACCGGCCAGCCCACTAACCTAGCCGGCCCACCCCCACTCCCCATAACCCTCACTCTGCCCGAAACCCTAACCGAACCAACCCACTCCCCCTCACTCCCTCGTCTCTCCCTCTCCCCCGATCCAGATCGGATCGGGGCCGACCCCGCGGTCGTTGCCCGGTGCCACCTCGCCGGCCCCGCCCCCTCGTCCTCGTGGCCCGCCACCTCTCCCTCGACGGCGCCCCTCGCCGCGCCGACGGCGACCACGCACCCGCCCCCGACGTCCCTCGTCCCACCGCGGCCACCATTTGCCCCGTCGCCTAGGAGCTCGTCGCATGCCTCGTCGTTGACCACTTCCTCGCCCCCGACCACGCGTACGAGCCAGGACGCCCCCACGACGCCGCCTCATGCTGGGTTTCCTCCTCGGGCCGCTGCATGCCACCACCAACTCCGGCCACCCCGAGCGCTTTCCCGATCCTCCCCGAGCACGCCTCGCTCAACTACCGGGCTCTGTGAGCCCTCTTCCCATCCCCTTTTCTCCCTAGCGGATCCGTCGTCGTGCCCGCACGCGCGCGCTCGTCCTCCCCAGTAACTCGCCGCACCCCCCTGTGCTACCCCCGCCTATCTGCGCCGTCCTGCGCCCACCACGACCATCGCACACTCGCCATTGCCCGTGCTGCTCCCGCTCCATGCCTCGCCGTACTGGCCGCGCCCCAGACCCCGGCCTCCCGCAGCTCTCACCAGCATAGACCCCCCTGCTCGCGCGACCGCGCCTCACGCCATCCAGCCGTCGCCCTTGCTCCCCGTGGCAAACCCCGTCGCCGCAGCCCCTGCTACAGCCGTTGCACCCGCCGCCTGCTGTGCGTGCCCGCGCGCAATTCCCCCTGCGCTGCGCTTGGTAGCCGCCCCCTCACCTCGCTGACCTGCTCCGGTCGGCTGCGGCTGCCCTGCCGTGGCCGCCGGCCAGCCCGCGCTCGCCCGGGTCCAGTTGGCCGCGCGTCGTGCGCGCCCTCTCAGGCACGCGCCCATTCGGGCTACGCCCGCACCCAGCGCCCGTTAGGCCCCTGTGAGCATATGACAAGTGGGCCTAGCCCCAGAATGAAAATAGATAAAAAAGGAATCCAAATAATAATAATAAATAAATAAATAATTAATTAATTAATTAACTTAATTAATCTTGGTTAGATTAACCTAATCTAATTAAACTTATTTAATCCTGCTTAATAAAACCCTAATTAACATGTTAGTCAATGACAGGTGAGTCCAGGTTTGACTCTGGTCAGCTGGGTTTGACCTGCTGACGTCATGGTGATGTCATGCTGACGTCACCTTTCACTGTTCTGGATAATGTTCGATTTAAATAATAAAATAAATTTCAAAAATGCATAAAACTTTGATAAATCATAGAAAATAAACCGTAGCTCGGATGAAAATACTTTATACATGAAAGTTGCTCAGAACGACGAGACGAACCGGGATACACAGCCCGTTCGTCCGCCACGCATCCCTAACCTATCAAAATCGCAACTTTCCCCCTCCGGCTCCTTTGCCCGAAAACACAAAACACCGGGGATACTTTCCTGGATGTTCCCCCTTCACCGATATCACCTCATACCGCGTTAGGGCACGCCTAGCATCACACTTTGCTTTGTCATGCGTTGTCATGCATCTATTTGCATTGTTTCTTACCCCTCTTCTTCCGCTAGACACCGAGACCGACGCCGCTGCTACCCAGTACGACTACGGAGTTAACGACCCCTCTCTCTTGCTAGAGCAACCAGGCAAGCCCCCCCTTGATCACCAGATATCGCCTACTCTACTCTCTATACTGCTTGCATTAGAGTAGTGTAGCATGTTACTGCTTTCTGTTAATCCTATCCTGATGCATAGCCTGTCCTTGCTACTACTGTTGTTACCTTTACCTGCAATCCTAATGCTTAGTATAGGATGCTAGTTTATCATCAGTGTCCCTACATTCTTGTCCGTCTGCCATGCTATACTATCGGGCCGTGATCACTCGGGAGGTGATCACGGGTATATACTATACTTTATACATGATACATGTGGTGACTAAAGATGAGTCGGCTTGTGGAGCACCCGCGAGTGATTCACGGATTGGGGGCTGAAAGGACCTTTGTCCCAACGGCCCTCTGAGTGGATCTTTGTGGCGAAGCGACAGGGCAGGTTGAGACCACCTAGGAGAGAGGTGGGCCTGGCCCTTGTCGGCGTTCGCGGTTATTTCAAAATAACACACTTAACGAGTTCTTGGTATTTGATCTGAGTCTGGCTACTGGCCTATACGCACTAACCATCTACGTGGGGACAGTTATGGGCACTCGACGTCGTGGTATCAGCCGAAGCCTTCGTGACGCCAGCGACTGAGCAGCGCGCGCTGGATTGGAACGTAAGCCTACTCTTGTATTAAGGGGGCTAGTTCTGCTTCCGGCCGCCCTCACAACGTGCAGGTGTGCAATGGGCGATGGGCCCAGACCCCTGCGCCATAGGATTTAGACCGGCATGCTGACCTCTCTGTTGTGCCTAGGTAGGGCTGCGACGTGTTGATCTTCCGAGGCCGGGCATGACCCAGGAAAGTGTGTCCGACCAAATGAGATCGAGCGTGTTGGGTTATGTGGTGCACCCCTGCAGGGAAGTTAATCTATTCGAATAGTCGTGATCTTCGGTAACAGGACGACTTGGAGTTGTACCTTGACCTTATGACAACCAGAACCGGATACTTAATAAAACACACCCTTCCAAGTGCCAGATACAACCAGTGATCGCTCTCTCACAGGGCGTCGAGGGGAGGATCATCGGTTAGGGTTATGCTATGCGATGCTACTTGGTGAACTTACCATCTACTCTCTTCTCCTGCTGCAAGATGGAGGTTACCAGAAGCGTAGTCTTCGACAGGACTAGTTACCCCCCTCTTATTCCAGCTTTCTGCAGTTCAGTCCACATATGATACCCTTATTCCATTTGATACCAATGCATACATATGTAGTGTAGCTCCTTGCTTGCGAGTACTCTGGATGAGTACTCACGGTTGCTTTGCTCCCTCTTTTCCCCCTTTCTATACTCGATTGCTGCGACCAGACGTTGGAGCCCAGGAGCCAGACGCCACCATCGACGACGACTACCACTACTCAGGAGGTGCCTACTACTACGTGCAGCCCGCTGACGACGTCCAGGAGTAGTTTAGGAGGATCCCAGGCAGGAGGCCTGCGCCTCTTTCAATCTGTATCCCAGTTTGTGCTAGCCTTCTTAAGGCAAACATGTTTAACTTATGTCTGTACTCAGATATTGTTGCTTCCGCTGACTCATCTATGATCGAGCTCTTGTATTTGAGCCTTCGAGGCCCCTGGCTTGTAATATGATGCTTGTATGACTTATTTTATTTGTAGAGTTGTGTTGTGATATCTTCCCATGAGTCCCTGATCTTGATCGTACACATTTGCGTGTATGATTAGTGTACGATTGAATCGGGGGCGTCACACCACGAGATATCCGGATCCGGCTATACGCCATACTTCGGTGCCACCCACTTCAAATATGGAACCTCCTCGATGGCGGGGGACAAGAAAGAAGAACTTTTTCTATAATTCGAAATGGGCCTCAATGCCCAAGAACAACTCGCAGAGGGCAACGAAACCTGAGATGTGCAGAATCGAACCTGGGGTGAGGTTGTGCAGCTGGATGCTGTAAAATTCCAATAGACCCCTGAGAAAGGGATGGATTGGAAAACGTAAGCCCCGTAAAAGGAATGGGACAAAGCACACTCTCTCCTCCCTATTGGGGTTGAGGTAATTTTTAGTCAGCACGTTGTTGCCTATTGAGGCCAAACCCGCTCGAACAGAGACTAGATCTGCGGGGGGAAGATATCCCTGCGTCTGGAGCCAACTCAGTTGAAGGTGAGGCACTGAGCAGCTCTGCCAATCACCCTCTTGAGGACCATGGGGAAGCGAGGAAGATCCTGTGGCGCTGGCCATGTTTGGAGGATTTTTGTGGCTGATCTTGGTGTTTCTTCTGCTCGATGTCGATGGCACTTAGAGGATTCGATCTCTTTATATAGACGCCATCCCTACGTGGTTGGGTGTTTTATTTTTAATAAAAATGGTGGACCGTTCGCATTCGCTCGACGCGTGGAAATCAAGGCGACAACAGGAAGGATTCATAAAGGCAGAACACATAGGTCAAAACCAAACTGTCGTCTATCCGAAGTATATGAAGAACCCGCCTTGCAAAGCCGAAGATATAAGTCGGATACTACGTCGTCATTGACGGCAAGTTCTGGGGCTACTGAGGGAGACCTGGATTTAGGGGTCCTCAGGTGTTCGGCCCACTCAATATGGGCTGGGCTGGCGGGCCGTGAAGATAAACCAGAAGATCATTCCCCGTGTTCGGGTAGGACTCCTGGATGTGTGGACGACAAGATTGGAGTCCGGATGTGCTGTTTCCTTCCCTTGTAAACCGACTCTGTTCCCCTCCAGTGTATATATAAATTGGAGGGTTTAGTCTGTAGGGTTCATCAGAATTCACATAGGCTAGACATCTAGGGTTTAGCCATTACGATCTCGAGGTAGATCGACTCTTGTAACCCCTATACGCTTCAAATACAATCAAGCAGGACGTAGGGTTTTACCTCCATTAAGAGGACCCGAACCTGGGTAAACATCGTGTTCCCCATGTCCCTTGTTACCATCAATCCTTAGACGCACAGTTCGGGACTCCCTACCCGAGATCGGCCGGTTTTGACACCGACAGTGCCTCCTCTTCGGCCCCTGCTGCCCCAGCCCGCGACTCCAGTGCTCACCTTGAAGTGCCCCTCCCTCCCTCCACCGGCTTGGTGGACCTTGTCAATGCGCCTGAGCTCTCCCTCGCACCCCTGGCCATGTTGGGACCCGCCGAGCCGCTTGCGGATGAGGTGGCTATCTTGGCTTGCACCACCAACCCGGGATCCCCTCACCCGCTGCCGACCCCTCTCGCGCCGTGGCCCAAAGGGACTCCTGTGATCTCGGGGGGGGGGGGGGAGGGTGATGACCCACGAGTATAGGGGATCAATCATAGTCCCTTCGATAAGTAAGACTGTCGAACCCATCAAGGAGCAGAAGGAAATGACAAGTGTTTTTTAGCAAGGTATTCTCTGCAAGCACTGAAATTATAGGTAACGAGTAGTTTGACAACAAGATAATTTGTAACGAGCAAGTAGCGATAATAGTAACAAGAGTGCAGCAAGGTAGCCCAATCCTTTTGAGGCAAAGGACATGCCAAAACGGTCTCTTATGATAAGCAAAGCATTCTTGAGGGTACACGGGAATTTCATCTAGTCACTTTCATCATGTTGGTTTGATTTGTGTTTGCTACTTTGATAATTTGATATGTGGGTGGACCGGTGCTTAGGTGCTTTTATTACTTGAACAATCTCCTACTTATGATTAACCCCCTCGCAAGCATCTGCAACTACGAGAAAGGTATTAAGAATAAATTCTAACCATAGCATTAAACTTTTGGATCCAAATCAGTCCCTTACGGAATAGCGCATAAACTAGGGTTTAAGCTTCTGTCACTCTCGCAACCCATCATCTAATAACTACACCACAATGCATCCCCTTAGGCCCAAATAAGGTGAAGTGTCATGTAGTCTACGTTCACATGACACCACTAAGGGAATCACAACATACATACCATCAAAATATTGAACACATATAAAATTCACATGATTACTTGCAACAAGATTTCTCCTGTGACCTCAAGAGCAAAAGTAACTACTCACAAATGATAATCATGCTCAAGATCAGAGGGGTATTAAATAGCATATTGGATCTGAACATATAATCTTCCACCGAATAAACCATATAGTAATCAACTACAAGATGTAATCAACACTACTAGTCACCCACAAGTACCAATCTATAGTTCCGGTACAAAGATTGAAGACAAGAAATGAACTAGGTTTTGAGAGGAGATGATGCTGTTGAAGACGTTGATGGAGATTGTGTTGGGGAACGTAGTAATAATTCAAAATTTTCCTACGTGTCACCAAGATCAATCTAGGAGATGCTAGCAACGAGAGAGAGGGAGTGCATCTTCATACCCTTGAAGTTCATTAAGCGGAAGCGTTACAAGAACACGGTTGATGGAGTCGTACTCGCGGAAATTCAAATCGCGGAAGATCCGATCAAGCGTCGAACAGATGGTGCCTCCACGTTCAACACATGTACAACCCGGGGACATCTCCTCCTTCTTAATCGAGCAAGGGGAGAGGAGAAGTTGAGGGAGAACTCCGGCATCACGATGGCGTGGTGGTGGAGCCTGCGGTTCTCCTGCAGGGCTTCGCCAAGCACTACGGATGAGGAGGTGTTGGAGGAGGGAGGGGCTGCGCCTGGGGAAGGGGGTGCAGCTGCCCTCTCTCTCCCTCACTATATATAAGGGGAAGGGGGCATGAGGAGGCACCCTAGGGTTTCCCTAAGGGAGGGGTGGCGGCCACAGGGGAAACCCTAGATGGGTTTGGGCGTCCCCACCCCTAGGAAACTTGCCCCTGAGCCGGGAGGGTCGGCTGCCCTAGGGGAGGCGCCCCCACCTCTCCAGGTTATGTGAGATGGGGTGGGAGGGGCGCACAACCCCTTAGTGGGCTGGTGTGCCCCCTCCCCTTGGCCCATAAAGCCCCCCAACGCTTGTCGGGGCCTCCGAAACTCCTTTCGGTCACGCAGGTCGTTACCCGGTACTCCCAGAACAATTACGGACTCCAATACCCTTCGTCCAATGTATCAATCTTCACCTCCGGACCATTGCGAAGTTCTTCGTCACGTCCGGGATCTCATCCGGGACTCCGAACAACCTTCGATAACCACATACTATTCCCATTACAACTCTAGCATGACCGAACCTTAAGTGTGTAGACCCTACGGGTTCGGGAACCATGCAGACATGACCGAGACATCTCTCCGGCCAATAACCAACAACGGGATCTGGATACCCATGTTGGCTCCCACATGTTCTACGATGATTTCATTGGATGAACCACGATGTCGAGGATTCAATCAACCCTATATACAATTCCCTTTATCAATCGGTATGTTACTTGGCCGAGATTCGATCGTCGGTATCCCCATACCTCATTCAATCTCATTACCGGCAAGTCTGTTTACTTGTTCCGTAACGCATGATCCCGTGGCTAACTCCTTAGTCACATTGAGTTCACTATGATGATGCATTACTGAGTGGGCCCAGAGATACCTCTCCGTCATACAGAGTGACAAATCCGAGTCTCGATTTGTGCCACCCAACAGACACTTTCGGAGATACCTGTAGTGCACCTTTATAGCCACCCAATTACGTTGTGACGTTCGATACACCCAAAGCACTCTTATAGTATCCGGGAGTTGCACAATCTTATGGTCTAAGGAAATGATACTTGACATTAGAAAAGCTCTAGCAAACGAACTACATGATCTTGTGCTATGCTTAGGATTGGGTCTTGTCCATCACATCATTCTCCTAATGATGTGATCCCGTTATCAACGACATCCAATTTCCATGGTCAGGAAACCATAACCATCTATTGATCAACGAGCTAGTCAACTAGAGGCTTACTAGGGACATGTTGTGGTCTATGTATTCACACATGTATTACGGTTTCCGGTTAATACAATTATAGAATGAACAATAGGCAATTATCATGAACAAGGAAATATAATAATAACCATTTTATTATTGCCTCTAGGGCATATTTCCAACAGTCTCCCACTTGCACTAGGGTCAATAATGTAGTTCACATCGCCATGTGATCAACACTCATAGTTCACATCGCCATGTGACTAACACCCAAAGAGTTTACTAGAGTCAATAATCTAGTTCACATCATCATGTGATTAACACCCAAGACTTTACTAGAGTCAATAATCTAGTTCACATCACCATGTGATTAACACTCAATGAGTTCTAGGGTTTGATCATGTTATGCTTACGAGAGAGGTTTTAGTCAACAGGTCTGCAACATTCAGATCCGTGTGTTCTTCGCAAATCTCTATTTCATATTATAGATGTTGCTACTATGCTCCACTTGGAGCTATTCCAAATGGTTTCTCCACTATACATATCTGGTTTGCTACTCAGAGTCACCCGGATAGGTGTTAAAGCTTGCATCGACGTAACCCTTTACGCCGAACTCTTCATCACCTCCATAATCAAGAAACATTTCCTTATTCCTAAGGACAATTTTTGACCATTGTCCAATGATCTTGCAAGATAAGTGGCAAGGCACATCGTGGTTCACAACATGGCATATCGTATAGAGCCTATGGCTAAGGCATAGGGGACGAATTTCGTCCTTTCTCTTTCTTTTGCCGTGGTCGAGCTTCAAGTCTTAACTTCACACCTTACAACTCAGGCAAGAACTCCTTCTTTGACTGATCCATCTTGAACTCCTTCAAAATCATTTCAAGGTATGTGCTCTGTGAAAGTCTTTATCAGGCGTCTTGATCTATCTCTATAGATCTTGATACCCAACGTGTAAGCAGTTTTACACAGATCTTCCTTTGAGAAACTCCATTCAAACAACCCTTTATGCTTTCTAGAAATTCTACATCATTTCCGATCAACAATATGTCATCCACATATACTTATCAAAATGTTGTAGTGCTCCCACTCACTTTCTTGCAAATATGAGTTTCTTCCAAACTTTGTATAAACCCAAATGCTTTGATCACCTCATCAAAGTGTATGTTCCAACTCCGAGATGCTTGCTCCAGTCCTTAGAAGGATCGCTAGAGTTTGCATACCTTTTAGCATCCTTATGATCGATAAAACCTTCTAGTTGTATTACATACAACCTTTCCTCACGGAAACTGTTAAGGAAACTTTGTTTTGACATCCATCTGCCAGATTTTGTAAATGAAAATGCAGCAACTGCTAACATAATTCTAACAGACTTTAGCATCGCTATGATTGAGAAAGTCTCATCATAGTCAACTCCTTGAACTTGTCAGAAACTTCTTTTAGACAAGTCGAGCTCCATAAATGGTGATAATACCATCAGTGTCTGTCTTCTTCTTAAAGATCCATTTATTCTCAATGGTTTGCCGATCATCGGGCAAGTCCACCAAAGTCCATACTTTGTTCTCATACATGGATCCTATCTCGGATTTCATGGCTTCCAGCCATCGCTTCTTCATAGCTCATAGGTTCATCGTTGTCCAACAACATGACCTTTAAGATAGGGTTACCACTCAGAAGTTGTACACACCCTTGTCGACCTATGAGGTTTGATAGTAATTTGATCTGAAGCTTCATGATCATCATCATTAGCTTTCTCTTCAACTGACGTAAGTGCCACAGAAACATCTTTCTGTGATACGCTACTCTCTGGTTGAAGTGAAGGTTCAACAACCTCATCAAGTTCTATCTTCCTCCCACTTAATTCTTTCGAGAGAATCTCTTTCTCGAGAAAGGACCTATTCCTAGTGACAAACACTTTGCCCTCAGATCTGAGATAGAAGGTATACCCAATCGTCTTGTTTGGGTATTCTATGAAGACACAATTTTCCGCTTTGGGTTCGAGCTTTTCTGGCCGAAGCCTATCAACATAAGCATCGTAGCCCCAAACCATAAGAAACAACAACTTAGGTTTCTTGCCAAACCATAGTTCATACGGTGTCGTCTCCACAGACTTAGATGGTGCCCTATTTAGAGTGAATGTAATTGTGTCTAATGCATAACCCTAAAATGATAGCGGTAGATCAGTAAGAGACATCATAGATCGCACCATATCCAATAGGGTGTGATTACGACGTTCAGACACACCATTACGCTATGGTGTTCCAGGTGGCGTCAATTGTGAAACGATTCCACCTTGTCTTTAGTGATTGCCAAACTCATAACTCAGATACTCTCCCCTTGATTAGATCGTAGGAACTTGGTCTTCTTGTTATGATGATTCTCAACTTCACTCTGAAATTGCTTGAACTTTTCAAACATTTCAGACTTATGCTTCATTAAGTAAATATACTCATATCTACTCAATTCATCGGTGAAGGTGAGAAAATAATGATATCCACAGCGTGCGTCAACACTCATCGGACCACACACATCAGCATGTGTGATTTCCAACAAGTCACTTGCCCGTTCCATTGTTCCAGAAAACGGGGTTTTAGTCATCTTGTCTTGGAGGCATGGTTCGCATGTGTCAAGTGATTCAAAATCAAGTGACTCCAAAAGTCCATTAGTATGGAGTTTCTTCATGCGCTTTACACCAATATGAGCTAAGCGGCAGTGCCACAAGAAAGTGGTACTATCATTATCAACTCTACATCTTTTGGCATCAATGTTATGACCATGTGTATCACTATGACATAGATTCAATAAACCATTCACATTGGGTGCATGACCATAGAAGGTATTATTCATGTAAATAGAATAACCATTATTCTCTGACTTAAATGAATAGCCGTATTACAATAAACATGATCTAATCATGTTCATGCTCAACGCAGACACCTATACAAACAACATTTATCTGGGTTCAACACTAATCCCGAAGGTAGAGGGAGTGTGCGATGGTCATCATATCATCCTTGGAAATACTTCCAACACACATCATCACCTCGCCCTTAGCTAGTCTCCGTTTATTCCGTAGCTTTTGTTTCGAGTTACCAATATTAGCAACTGAACCGGTATCTAATACCCATGTGCTACTAGGAGTACTAGTAAGGTACACATCAGTAACACATATATCAAATATACTTTTGTTGAAGTTGCCAGCCTTCTTATCTACTAAGTATTTGAGGCAGTTCCGCTACCAGTGACCATTCCCATAATAGAAGCAGTTCGTCTCGGGTTTGGGTTCTTGGGTTTCTTCACTGGAGCGGCAACTGGCTTGCCATTCATGAAGTTTCCCTTCTTTCCCTTGCCCTTCTTTGAAACCAATGGTCTTTTTAACCATCAACTCTTGATGCTCCTTCTTGATTTCTACCTGTACGGCCTTAAGCACGATGAACAGCTCCGGGATCATCTTCCCTTGCATGTTACAGTTCATCATGAAACTCTAGCAGCTTGGTGATAGTGACTGGAGAACTTTTGTCAATCACTCTCTTATCTGGAAGATTAACTCCCACTTGATTCAAGTGATTGAAGTACCCAGACATTCTGAGCACATGCTCACTGGCTGAGCTATTCTCCTCCATCTTGTAGGCAAACATCTTGTCAGAGGTCTCAAACCTCTCAACACGGGCATGAGCCTGAAATACCAATTTCAGCTCTTAGAACATCTCATATGTTCCATGGTGTTCAAAACTTTTTTGGAGCCCCGACTCCAAGCCGTAAAGCATGGCGCACTAAACTATCAGGTAGTCATCAGAACGTGTCTGCCAGATGTTCACAACATCCACAGACAACACTAGAGGGGCTGGCACACCGAGCGGTGCATCAAGGGCAGAAGCCTTCTATGTAGCAGTGAGGACAATCCTCAGACTACGGCCCTGGTCTGCACAATTGCTTACAATATCTTTCAACTTGGTCTTTCTCTAGGAGCGTATTAAAACAAGGAGCTAAAGCTTGAGCTATTAATCCACAACATAAGTTGCAAAGACAGTTTAGACTATGTTCATGATAATTAAGTTCATCTAATCAAATTATTTAATGAACTCCCACTCAGATAGACATTCCTCTAGTCATCTAAGTGATACATGATCCGAATCGACTAGGCCGTGTCCGATCATCACGTGAGACAGACTAGTCATCAACGATGAACATCTCCATGTTGATCGTATCTACTATATGACTCATGTTCGACCTTTCGGTCTCTTGTGTTCCGAGGCCATGTCTGTACATGCTAGGCTCGTCAAGTCAACCTAAGTGTTTCACATGTGTAAATATGGCTTACACCCATTGTATGCGAACATTAGAATCTATCACACCCGCTCATCATGTGGTGCTTCGAAACAACGAACCTTCGCAATGGTGCAAAGTTAGGGGGAACGCATTTCTTGAAATTTTTAGTGAGGGATCATCTTATTTATGATACCATCGTTCTAAGCAAATAAGATGTAACCATGACAAACATCACATGCAAATCATAAAGTGACATGATATGGACAATACCATCTTGCGCCTTTGATCTCCATCTTCGAGGCGCGGCATGATCACCTTCATCACCGGCATGACACCATGATCTCCATCATCATGATCTCCATCATCGTGTCTTCATGAAGTTGGCTCACCAACTATTACTTCTACTACTATGGCTAACGGTTAGCAATGAAGTAAAGTAATTACATGGCATTTTTCATTGACACGCAGGTCATACAATAAATTAAGACAACTCCTATGGATCCTGCTGGTTGTCATACTAATCGACATGCAAGTCGTGATTCCTATTACAAGAACATGATCAATCTCATACATCACATATATATAATTCATCACATCCTTTTGGCCATATCACATCACATAGCATACCCTGCAAAAACAAGTTAGACGTACTCTAATTGTTGTTGCATGTTTTACGTGGCTGCTATGGGTTTCTAGCAAGAACGTTTCTTACCTACGCAAAAGCCACAACGGTGATATGCCAATTGCTATTTACCCTTCATAAGGACCCTCTTCATCGAATTCGATCCGACTAAAGTGGGAGAGACAGACACCCGCTAGCCACCTTATGCATCAAGTGCATGTCAGTCGGTGGAACTAGTATTATCACGTAAGCATACGTGTAAGGTCGGTCCGGGCCGCTTCATCCCACAATGCCGCCGAATCAAGATTAGACTAGTAACAGTAAGAGAATTCAAGAAATCATCGCCCACAACTACTTTGTGTTCTACTCATGCATAGAATCTACGCATAGACCTAGCTCATGATGCCACTGTTGGGGAACGTAGTAATAATTCAAAATTTTCCTATGTGTCACCAAGATCAATCTAGGAGATTCTAGCAACGAGAGAGAGGGAGTACATCTTCATACCCTTGAAGATCACTAAGAGGAAGCGTTACAATAACGCGGTTGATGGAGTCGTACTTGCGGTGATTCAAATCGCGGAAGATCCGATCAAGCGCCGAACGGACGGCGCCTCTGCGTTCAACACATGTATAGCCCAGGGACGTATCCTCCTTCTTGATCCAGCAAGGGGAGAGGAGAAGTTGAGGGACAACTCCGGAAGCATGACAGCGTGGTGGTGGAGCTCGCGGTTCTCCTACAGGGCTTCGCCAGGCACTATGGAGGAGGATGAGGTGTTGGAGGAGGGAGGGGCTGCACCTGGGGAAGTGGGTGCGGCTGCCCTGTCTCTCCCTCACTATATATAGGGGGAAGGAGGGAGGAGGAGGCACCCTAGGGTTTCTGTCGGTGTCAAAACCGGCGGATCTCGGGTAGGGGGTCCCGAACTGTGCGTCTAAGGCAGATGGTAACAGGAGGCAGGGGACACGATGTTTACCCAGGTTCAGGCCCTCTTGATGGAGGTAATACCCTACGTCCTGCTTGATTGTTCTTGATGATATGAGTATTACAAGAGTTGATCTACCACGAGATCGAAGAGGCTAAACCCTAGAAGCTAGCCTATTGTATGATTGTATGTTGTTCTATGGACTAAAACCCTCCGGTTTATATAGACACCGGAGGAGGCTAGGGTTACACAAGGTCGATTACAAAGGAGGAGATATACATATCCGTATTGCCTAGCTTGCCTTCCACGCCAAGTAAAGTCCCATCCGGACATGGGACGAAGTCTTCAAACTTGTATCTTCATAGTTCAACAGTCCGGCCAAAGGATATAGTCCGGCTGTCCGGAGACCCCCTAATCTAGGACTCCCTGAGTAGCCCCTGAACCAGGCTTCAATGATGATGAGTCCGGCGCGCAGTGTTTTCTTCGGCATTGCAAGGCGGGTTCCTCCTCCGAAGACACCACGGAAGAGTTTGAATACAAGGACAGTGTCCGACCCTGCAAAATAAGTTCCACATACCACTGTAGAGAGAATAATATTTCCACAAATCTAATCTGCTGACACGTTTTGACAACATGACATCACGCCATGACCCGGTCATTATTCAAACCGTTTCGCTCAACCAGCTCTGCACATAATGCGAGGCGGTTTTCTTGACACGTCTTGTCAAAGCAGAGATCGTGTCCCCCTTATCACGGGATTCTCATCAATACAAACATGGGTAACCCAACCGTGCCTGTTGGTATGACTCCTAAATCTTAGGTAAGTCCCAAACGGCCACGAGGAGGATGCCTGATATTCACCCTCTTTATAAAGGGGACGAGGCTTTTTCTTTTTTCCCTCCCGTGCTCAATCGAATCCTTCCCCCGCCTCGAGTTCTAACACCCAAAGCTCAGGTCAGGTGCTTCAGACCTTCAACTATGTCTGGATCCAACCTTCAAGGTTGGTGGATGCCTTCCTCCGTCACAGAGGAGGACATCAAGAAGTTGAGGGAGGCCAGATCTCTGACCGACGAAATTCCGCATAGGCTGCCCACCCGAGGGCAGGTCGTCCTTACTCCCGAACCCAACGAGAGCGTTGTGTTCGTCTCCCACTTCCTCCGAGGGCTAGGCCTCTCTCTGGATCCCTTTGTTAGGGGTCTTATGTTCTATTACGGGCTGGATTTTCATGATCTGGCCCCGGATTCCCTTCTTCACATCTCGTCATTTATTATCGTATGTGAGGCCTTCCTCCGCATTACCCCTCACTTCGGCCTATGGCTCAAGACCTTGATGTGAAGCCGAAGATGATCGAGGGGCAGAACGCATCGTGCAGAGGTGCTTTAATAAGCAAGATCACTGACGCTCCATGGCCAGAGGGTTCCTTCCCAGAGGTGTCCAGATTGTGGCAGCGGGAGTGGTTTTACATCACATCTCCCCGAAGTGCCAAGTGGGTAGCTGCCCCCGCCTTCCGCTCGCCCCCCCACCACAACTGATGTCATGGATCAGCAGGGGGCTGAGCTGGGGTCCAGCCAAGGACGTGCCAATACTGCAGAGCCGTATCTGAGATCTCTTCGAGGGAGACTTCAGTCTGGTTATGGTAATGCAAGTTATGCTGGTTCGTCGAGTCCAACCTTGCAAACGCCGGCCCCTCCGCATGTGGGTATTCAACTTGGAAGGACCGCGAGTTATTCAGCATTTCCTTGGCATGACGCATGAAGAGGTGTACAAATCGTTCTTCGGACCCCAAATAGAGTGTCCAGACACCACCAAGGACGTGGGCCTGAACTGCAACCGCCATGCCGAACCTGCCGTCCTTTCATTTATCATGGCATCATTCTAAAGAGCCGCTCTTTGACCAGGACTGGATAACAAAGGCGATGATGATCAGGTGTTCGGCCCCCCTTCCTGAGGGCTTGGACAATCTGGTATTGGACAAGATGCTCAAGCCGGCGCCTTATCCAGTGTCCTCAAAGGAAGATGATGGGGGGAATAAAGAGGGCGAAAGTGGGCCTCAATCGCTATTTATTCCAGCCGGGGGAATGAGCACCTCTGCAAGGGAGGACAATCAAAGGGAAGAACCTGACATTCTCCCTCCCTGGGGAAGGAAGAGGACTACCTCTGAAGATCCGGAAACTAAGGTTTCAAAACGGGAGAAGAAATCTTCATCAGAGGGTCCTGCCTCGGAGGGTATTCTTGCCGCACAATATCCGCGCGGGGATCAGCCCTCTACCGAGATGTAAGTAATCGAAAAGTACTTAACAGTGAAAACATCCTACCTTACTTCCGAAGACAATAACCGATGCTTATAAATTGTAGTCTGGATCGTAGCCCTTCTCGACAGAGTTCATCTTCGGGGGATCTTCTACCGGAGATGATGGAGAGCGAAACGCCTCCCCCGGACACGCCATCTTAAGAAGCGGGCGACCTTGAAGTTTCGTCGTGAAGGGTATCTCTGGATCCACTAGGGCCAGAGCATAACCCTTTGGCTGCCTGAAATCCCCAGTATCCGCTCCTAAGGAGAGCGACAGCAAGGGTCCGTACAGTGTGCGGTCAAACGCGCTAAAGGATCTTTTGGGGCAAGCGGCCGTCTCGGAAGCGCATCATACGCTAATGGGTACGGTAATTGAAAGGATTTCATCCGCTGAAAGCGGTTTGCATGAAGCCTTCATGAGTCTGCTGAAAGGCTTCGAGGTACGTGAAATAATGTATGTTTTTAACAGTACCGCATATGTTAGATATGCCCTATGCAGATAGTAGCCCCTGAGACTCTGGTTGTCGTCGAAAACGGCAGCAAACAGAGGATCATAGTCCCAGGTAATAACCAGACCGCCTTTATGTCTAGGTGGCTGAAGCTCCGGTGGCTAGCCGAACTGATGGTTTTGCCGAGCTAAAGCGGCAACTTGATGCAGCAGACGCCGACATCGTGCTTGTCAACAAGCGGCTTGACGAGGCACAGGGTGAGTGATTTTTCTGGTGATCGTCACATAATAAGAGTAGCATGATGCCAGTATCTTTAATGTGTTGTGACTGCAGATCGAGCTGCCACCGTGGAGACCCTTCGGGCGGAGCTTGCCCGAGCCAAGGAGCAAGCAAGGAGTAGCAAAGCGGCCGCTTTAAAGGCGGCCGAAGAATTAAGGGCCGAACAGGCCGCGCATTGCGAGAGCAAGGAAAAAATATCCAAGATGGCTGTAGAGTTAAAAGATGCCGCTGACCGTTACCAGCTTCTTGAAGAAGAGAACCGGGCGAAGGCGACGGGCCTGGAGAAGGCCCGGGTGGCTGCCAAGGAAGCCCGCTGTCACCCTGCATTTTGTAACATGTCATTTGCATTTCATAAAACATGAAAATTTGGACCAACAAAAACTTTTGCATTATTTGGCTTTTATTTGGAGTTGGTTTTCTCTCTATGATTTTCAAGTGCTCTTTAAAGTCAACTACTCCACTTTATATACTTCATCCCCCTGCCCCAAAATTCTGCCCAATGATCATGCCATGTGTATAGTGCAATATAGTATTTTCTTACAAAAATAAATTGACCAAAAAGTATTTTCAAAATTTAGTTTTCCAAAACCCCTGAATTGAGGCTTGCACTACAAGTACTTGATTTAGGGTATGAAAAATATTTCAAAGAGTATATTTGAAACCTAATAGATATAGGATTCCCATAAACCACAAAAATATAATTTTAAAAGTTATTTTCCTATTTTATTTAAAAGCTTTTTCTTAAGGCCAGAAATGGTCTTTAATATGGAAAAAATATTTTTATTGTTTCAAAAATATTTGACAAAAATCAGGAAAACTCTGTGGACATATACTTTCCATATATAGGAGTTTCAAAACATGGCCATGTTCAAAATATTGGACAAAACCTCCCAAAACCATTTCTTCCCATTTCAAGGATTTGAAATATTTCTACAGGAAATATTTTCATAAAAATCCAAGAAAATTCTAGAAAGTCACATATACATAATATGATGTAATTTCAAAGTTTTAGCTCAATCCAAACTGTTTTGGTTCACAAAAGTGCTCCAAAACCATCTCATTCCAGATTCAAATTTGAACAACTTTGTACTACCAACATTCTCTCCTTGACCCCAACTTTTGTGAGCATGTTCACATGACCAAATGAAGCCACCACACTAAGTGGTGCATCAAGGGGAAGTGATTTGCTCAACTAGATCTGCAGAAGTTCATTTCTGCAAATATCTAGGGTTTACAAAAGTTGCATTTGCAACTTTGCCCAAATGAGCTCAAAATTGGTGGAAGGCCCTAATTATATGTGACATTTCACTCTGTGGAGTATCATGGCAAATGGAAATCATCTACTTGCCCAAACCAGCATCAAACACCTTCTGCCACTTTACCAAAATCCCATTTTTGGCCTCTTCCACTAATCTCCGTAGGCTCAACTTTCTACCACGACCCCTCCTAGCCCCCCTCTAGCACCTGTGTGCCTTGCTGCCCGAGGAAGCAATGATGAAGGGGGGAGAGCCCCATTTTTCTTCTCTGGACAATGGAATCCTCCCACTCTCTCAGCCTCCTTCTCTCCCCTTAGCTTTCCAGAGCATCCAAGGCTCTCCCCAGCTTTTGCCCCCGCCCCCTGCAGTTGCCAGACACAAGTGGACGCGTGAGGACGCGGGAAAACCGCAGATGGCGGCCAAAGTCGCGCTCTAGAGTGCCTGGCAGAGCAACCGACCGTTCATGCCGCATCCCCTGACCGCCTCGAGCCTCCCCTGCATGCCAGTCGATGCCCCTCGATGTCCGATCCACGCCAGCAGGCCGCCCACTTGCTCCCGTGCCCTCCTCCCTCTCCTGCAGATCGTGCCAGAATGCCGCCCCGCTCAGCCAATGCTCGCGCCGCTCCTGTGGCCCGCCCACAGCTCGTCCCTCTCCTCCTCTCTCTACCTAGCACCCTGAACCACTCCCATGAACACCCCCGAGCCCTCCATTTGCTCTCTAACGGCCACCCGAGCTGATCCCGCGGACACCCGTAGGCCGCGCCTATGGTGGACCTCGGCCAACCTATATAAGACGACCCCGAGCCTCTCTCTTACTCCCTGTCGCTCCCCCACACTCCTAATCCGGTAACGGCCGAAACCACCGACGCCCGAAGCACCTCCGCCGTGTGACCTCGTCGCTGGCAAACCAGGCTGCTCCGGTGACCAACCCCACCTCCACCCGAACGGCGACACGACGCTGAGCCCAACAGTGCCCTCGCCCGACTCCGCCGTGCCCTGCATCGTCGCCGGTGAGCTCGCCGGCCGTCTGGACTTGGGGTTAGGGATGACAGGCGGGCCCCGCCTGTCAGCCTCTCCCCTCCATCGCCTCTCTCTCTCTCTCGCTGATGCCTGGGCCCCGCCCGTCAGGTTTAACCTGGCGCATGCGCGTGCACCAGTGCGCTGGGCCGCCTCTCGGACTGGCCTCCTGCACTGCGGCTGCTCTGGCCTAGTTGCACAGTGCTCGTTTTCCTTTTTCTTTTCTGTTAGACTTGCAAAAATTCCACATGATCAAATGTTCATCCAAATGCAATAATTCCAGTTCCTAAAATCTTTTAAAAATCCCACCTATTTAATGCTATAACTTTCATACATTCCCAACAACTTTTCTGTGCTGTTCAAATTTAAATTCAAATTTGAGCAATTAAATCCTTGTTTGAAAATCCATTACTCTGTCTCTGTAGCTCCAAATCCAGAAATAAGAATTTTCCCCTTCTTAGTTTAAACCCTAGTATTTAACACAAATGAGTTGTCATTTTTCTGAGCACTTTGGTTTTTCTGTTTTATTATTGCCTTATTTTATCGTTATTATTTTGCGACGATAGATTGCGTTGCTGACGAAGGAGTTGGACCAGAAGACTTTGAAGACCCAGAGGACTTTGCTGAGCCAGGCAAGCAGCCCTTCGACCATGTCTAAGAAACCCTTTTTATGCATGTCATATAGCACCATATTGTTGATGCAACGGAATCATGATGAGGTGGTAACCACCTTGATGGGTTGCCTCTGTTACTTCCTTGTTGATACTTGCATTATGCATGACCCTGCCTTCATATGAGGGTTATGCCGGTGGGAGTAGATAGGATGCTAAAGTAGTTGCTACGCAAAAAGGGATAGGAATATGCATGGCGATGGGAGCAAGATTGTTTTCAAAAGACTTTTCGAAAACCCTGTCGGGTGCCACTTATGCCCGAAGGAGATAATGAGTTGGGTAACCACTTGATGACGAAGTGGTGTACCGAGGCAAGTGTGTGTGTTGTTTTCAAAACGGATTGATTTAAGTTGTGACCGTTATTCCAACCTTACATGCGCAACCACTCTACCCTTATATGGGAAAGGGCATTATTGATTACCTAGGTTGATACTAGCTTGGAGCCCGCATTACTAGTGATGGGAGAGTTGTTGTTGCGCTCTCTCGGGACGGGGTCGTGCCAGGTAGGGCGGCCATGACTGTTTTCACAGGGCACCGGACACACCGTTGGTACCCCGTGCTTGTGGTATGTGATGAATATGGGAGCGAGGCTCCACAATTTTAAGATGTGAAATGTTGGGCACGGGGGTTACTACCAATCGAGTGGACTCTATGTTAGTGTCGTCTAGGGAAAGATAGTGATCGGGTGCTTACCCCGGGTACTTGAGGTACCGCGGGTCGTGGATGACACGGAAGTTCCCCGGATCTTGTGGGTAAAGTGTGCAACCTCTGCAGAGTGTAAAACTATTCGAATAGCCGTGTCCACGGTCAAGGACAGCTGGGTAACCGCTCTTGGGCTACGTCCACTTGTTTACAAACCAGTGTGTGTGGGAAGAACTACTTGGGTCAAGTCAAAGGACTTGATATGGATGAGTTGGGTTGGAGCCCACTCCCTTTATGTTGATATCTGTAACCAGTCCCTATGGTTACTTGAATTCATACGATACATGATTTACCAATTATTGAACATGTCATAACGCAACAATATTAGCTTTCTGCAAAAATTTACCTATGTCATGCATTGTTGTATCTTGAGCCAAAACATGGGTTGCTTGCGAGTACATTCAAAGTACTCATTGGCTTGCCACTGGTTATTTAATTGGCCAGGCATGGAGGAACAGGAGTTCGATGAAGAGTTCTTTGGAGACGAACATGCGAACTAGGACGTTTCCCAGCCAGAATGCCTGTAGGGTTAAGGTAGATGGCATGGGTTCTACTTATCGACGAAGATTTCCGCTGCTTAAGTTTATTTGGTATTTAGCCCTTGTGGCTTTATCTATGTAAGACTTGACCATAATGGTCAAAATTTGTGTAAGACGATATGTATGGATGTAAGACTCTTGTTATTCAGCTTCTGTGTGTTCAGTGAGCATTGATATCTGGGATCACTATACACGTGCATTCGGTGATCACGACTTATTAGTCGGAGTCCCCACAGAGCTGGTATCAGAGCCATCCTGACTGTATGAAGCCTTAGTTAGCATGGACGTTAGTTAGAGTGAGACTATCTACAAACTACCTATATATCTACGTTTTCTAAAAATATCCCAAACAGGGGTCATATCTCCTCTATTGACCCTTCCCCTTCCACTTTTGTAGATGGCCGTCGTACCCGAGGACCTCCTGACCACTGGATTTCCCATGCTTCTTGAGGACAGCCTCAAGAAGTGCCAATTCACTCGAGCCCCCACCTTCTCCTATCATGAGCACTGGATCAACAGCGCCAAGAGGGAGTATCACGTGGAGGTAGTCGTGAGGGCGAATGACTCTCCGACAGGCTGGTTCTGTGAAGGACCCCAGATGGCGACCCTGCTCCTCGCCATTGAGACTGCTGCACTCAAGGCGCTGACTCGCCTTCGGGATCTTTTGCCAGAGATGGCAAGTGAGCCAGCCACTCGTTACCTGCCTTATCGTAAGGAGGGTGATGATGAGAGCAGCGCACCAGCTCCACCCATGGACGAGGGGCTTCCCCTCCGTTTCCAGACCTACTTCAGCTTGTGTGCTGACAACCTGGCACAGCATCTGGCCTCGGAGTTGGTGGAGCTCCGGAAGGAACTCCACGAGACTAAGGAACTCCTCTGCCTAGCTCAGGCAAAGGCGGACAAGATCAAGAAGGATGGTGCACCCCCTGGACAACCCGTTGTTGCCTGTCGAGGCGGGCGACCCCCCACAGGTTACGCATGCCAAGGGATCATCTCAGCCATGCCGTATGACGGCGAAGGAATATCGCAACCTCTTCATGGTGCCACCGGTGAAGCAGCACCGTGTTCAGCTCCTCCACTCCCCCACTCCCTCAAGTGACAAAGAAACTGAGACAGATAAAGATGAGGAGGAAGACCCAGAGGAACCGGAATACGCGACTGAGCATTCCACCACTTAGACACCGTTTAGGACTAGGATAGGCCAGTTCGTAACCCTTAAGGTAGGATAGGTCGTGTACCCCCTATGCGAAGTCAAGTCCTTGTAATGGTCATATGGAACCATGTAGTGTTTTGTTCGTTTTTGACATGTTTGGTGAACGTCGTACTTTCCTTCGGGAACTTGTAAGCGACTACATCACCCATTTGGATTTTAATGAATGTGTTTGGCCTTTTGGCCCTTGCATGAAAACAATTAGTGTCATACCGACCCCCCTTACTAGGCAGCCCATCTATATTGCTTTCCCACATCTTTCCCAATCATGAGACCTTGACCGCTCCAACAGGATGCCTGTTGTAACATGTACTGGTACCTCTACCCAGCAGCAAGAAGCCGGAGCAGGAGCCAGTTAGGACCAAACCCAAGGACAAGCTCCACCACCGCCACCGCCTCCAAACATGGACATGGCTCAGCTTCTCCAAGCCTTCCGAGAGGAACACCAAGCCAACACTGTAGCCCTCCAGATGATTGCTCAAGCTGTCAATCGCCAGCCGGCGGGGAACGACAATGGACGTTCCACGTTGGCGGAGTTCAAGAAGCATGCACCACCCACCTTCATCGAGATTGGTGAACCCCTGGATGCAGACGACTGGGTCCGCACCATTGAGGATCTGCTGGAACTAGTCGGATGCACTGAGGACCGTGAGAAGGTGGCGTATGCTGCTCACTGTCTCGGGGGAACTGCCAGAGCTTGGTGGCATGGATTCAAGGCCATGCATGCTGAGCAAAACATCACTTGAAATGACTTCAAGGCAGAATTCCGCAAGGCCCACATTCCTTCCGGAATCATGGCCATCAAGAAGCGTGAATTCCGAGCCCTGAAGCAAGGTAGTAGCAATGTCAAGGAGTACATGCAGAAGTTCAGTCTCCTGTCAAGATACGCTCCTAAAGATGTCAGCACTGATGCTGCCAAAAGAGAGCGCTTCATGGAAGGCCTTAACCAGACTCTGCAGTACTCGCTTGTTGTGTGCGACTGCCCAACCTTTCCTGATCTGGTGAACAAGGCACTCATGCTTGAGGACAAGCGACATGCTTTGGACGATACTCGTAAGAGCAAGATGATTAGCAAGGGTAGCTCCAGCAACCAGAAGCCTCGCCCGTGGCAGCCAGCCCCGGTCAAGCCAACCTATCAGCAGCCAAGAGCCCCTGCACCCCGCACCAACTATCAGCCTCAGCAGTATGCCAACCCCAGGCCAGCTTTCAACAACCCCAATAACAATGCCAGCAAGAGCAGCAACCCCAATCAAGTCACTTGCTTTGGATGTGGTCAGGCAGGACACTACTCCAAGTATTGCCCCAACAAGAAGCCCGACGCCCCGCGCCCCAATATGCAGAACCAAGGCCAAGGCCGTGGGTTGCCACGAAGGAACCAAGCTCCCCACAACCCACCCAACAATGGCAATGGTCGTGGGAATCATGTCACTGCAGAAGAAGCCCAGGAAGACCCGGACGTCATGCTGGGTATGTTCCTTGTCAACTCAACACCTGCAACTGTCTTGTTTGATTCTGGAGCCACACATCCATTTGTCACCCAAAAGTTTGCATTAAAAAGTGGCATGACCCCTACACCCCTGAATAACCCTTTGGTGGTACAAACCCCCGGAGCAGAGATGAGAGCCAAGATAGGATGTAAAGGAGTCGGGATTGTCATTAATGGGGTAGACTTCCTAGCAGACCTTATCATCTTAAGATCGCAAGGCTTGGATGTGATCTTAGGAATGGATTGGCTCATCAAGCACCAAGGCTTGTTAGATTGTTCCAACCGAACTGTCACTGTGACCAATGACCAAGGAGTTAAAGTTAAATTTGCCTCCAACCCCTCCTCTACTCAAGCCACCCAAGTCAACTGTCTGACTGAAGTTGGATTGGAGCAAGTGCCGGTAGTGTGCGAATACCCCGATGTCTTTCCTAATGAGCTACCAGGAATGCCTCCTGACCGAGATATTGAGTTCATCATCGAGCTCATACCCGGTGCAGGACCCATCTATAAGAAGCCTTATAGAATGGGATCGGAAGAGTTAGCAGAGTTGAAAAAGCAACTGGAAGAGCAGTTGAGGAAGGGATTTATCTGCCCTAGTGCCTCCCCTTGGGGATCACCTGTCCTGTTTGTGGCAAAGAAGGACGGTACCATCCGCTTGTGCATTGACTATCGCTCCCTCAATGAAGTTACAATCAAGAACAAGTATCCACTTCCCAAGATTGAAGATCTGTTTGATCAACTCAATGGGGCCAAGGTGTTCTCCAAGATCGACCTCAGATCTGGGTACTACCGGCTGAAAATCAGACCCCAAGATATTCCAAAAACGGCATTTGTAACCAGATATGGCCTGTATGAGTGCACGGTCATGTCATTTGGATTAACCAATGCCCCAGCTTACTTCATGTATCTCATGAATAAGGTCTTCATAGAATATTTGGACAAGTTTGTCGTCGTCTTCATATGCAAGAAGGCAGAGTCATAGCATATCTATCGAGACAGCTATGTCCTCATGAAGAGAACTATGCTACTCATGATCTTGAATTAGCAGCAGTGGTTCATGCCCTGAAGACATGGCGACATTACCTCCTAGGGAAGCGGTGTGAGATATACACGGATCATAAAAGTCTAAAGTATATTTTCACTAAGAAATAATTGAACATGAGGCAAAGAGGATGGCTAGAGTTGATCAAGGATTATGACCTTAGTGTTCAATACCACCCTGGGAAGGCTAATGTGGTAGCAAATGCCTTAAGAAGAAAGGCTTGTTCCTTGAACGCTATGATTAAGGAAAGGCTACCCGCCTTGTACGAAGAACTTGAAAGCTTCGAGTTGGAACTAGTTGTACCAGGATTCTTGGCCAACCTCGAAGTTATGCCTACCTTGATGGATGATATTAAGGAAACACAGAAAGGACACGTAAGCATCGAAGGCATCAAGAAGAAGATGAAGCAAGGCAAGGCCCCAGGATTCTCAGAAGATGAGCAAGGAATTGTGTGGTTCGGGAATCGTATTTGCGTACCCAACAAGGTTGAGCTCAAGAACTTGATCTTGCAAGAAGCTCACGATACCCCGTATTCCATCCATCCTGGAGGGACCAAGATGTATCAAGACCTGAAGGAAAGATTCTGGTGGCATGAAGAGAGATAGCTGCTTTCGTCGCTAAGTGTGACGAATGCCAGAGAGTCAAGGCTGAACATCAGCGACCCGCTGGATTGTTACAACCTCTCAAGGTGCCTGAATGGAAGTGGGACAAAGTCGGGATGGACTTCATCACCGGATTACCCAGGTCAAGAAAGGGGCATGACTCCATATGGGTCATTGTTGACCATTTGACCAAGGTGGCCCACTTCATTCCTGTCAAGACGACTGAGGGAGTCCTGGATTAGGGGGTGTCCGGATAGCCGAACTATACCTTCAGCCGGACTCCTGGACTATGAAGATACAAGATTGAAGACTTCGTCCCGTGTCCGGAAGGGACTTTCCTTGGCGTGGAAGGCAAGCTTGGCGATACGGATATGTAGATCTCCTACCATTGTAACCGACTCTGTGTAACCCTAGCCCTCTCCGGTGTCTATATAAACCGGAGGGTTTTAGTCCGTAGGAACAACAATCATACCATAGGCTAGCTTCTAGGGTTTAGCCTCTCTGATCTCGTGGTAGATCTACTCTTGTACTACCCATATCATCAATATTAATCAAGTAGGACGTAGGGTTTTACCTCCATCAAGAGGGCCCGAACCTGGGTAAAACATCGTGTCCCCTGCCTCCTGTTACCATCCGCCTAGACGCACAGTTCGGGACCCCCTACCCGAGATCCGCCGGTTTTGACACCGACATTGGTGCTTTAATGGATTGTTCCTCTGTGCCGTCGCCATCAGGAAGGATGCCTCATCCCGTCTTTAAAGACGGCACCGTTGCTAAGGGAGCTTTGGCTGTCGGCCAAACTCTTTGGCTAGGTGGTTTCCTTATGACCGCCTGTTCGGATGCTGCGCCGACAATGACCGCTCGGGTCATCGAAAGCAATCTTCACGTCAGCTCGGAATTTGCCGAGCAGCTAGATCCAATGGAGCTCTCTTCCATAAATGAGCTCTTGGATCACATCACCGCCCCGGGAGTCGCTATGGATTACGACCAGATTGGGCCTAAACCCGATCTGGGAGAGATTAACTCTCCCCAGGTCACCCATCACGTTGCCATGGTAGAGGGACAGTGCGGCGACCCTTCATCTATCTTAAGGACTAGCTATGTACGGATTCCCGATCCCTCCAAGCCGGATACCCGCGGAGGGGAGGACATCACTCAAGACCTGAACTTAAAGTCAGGCGACGGGCTAGATTCATTGGGTAGCATCCAAGAATCCAAACTTCCGAGTTCGGAAACTCCTTGGCCCCTGGGTCTCAGATTGGGTGAGGTTTCGTATTTGATTCCACCCACCCACCCGTACATAAGCGATCTATCCCAAATTAGGCAAGAGCCCGAAGAAACAGTACATCATTACTCGGCCAGATTCCTCCTGGTTATGAACAGGATAAAGGACTGCCGCGAGGAAGACGCAATTTCATTCTTCTGCAATAATTTCACGGACAAGGGAATCCTTAACGCCATAAGTCGCCGTGATATTACACGCTTCGCTGACTTGGCATCCATAGTACGAAAGTACTGTGCGATGGAAAGCGCCTGGAAAACCAAAATAAAATTTTGGGACAATCCGGCCTTGAATACAAACCCAGTCCGAAATAAAAGGGTGCATCATCGCCAGACACCCGGGTTCAATACCAAAAAGCAAAAGCCCTCTACAAGGCACGGAACCATACTGGAAGGATGGCTTGATGGACCCTGTAAAATTCACAGTGCAGAGGGCACCACACCAACACACAGCCTTAGAGCATGTTGGATACTCCGGCAGGTGGCAAAAATTGGCCAAGATCTTCTAATTCCAGAAGCCACAGAAAGCCACCCCAGAGAAACCAGTACGGTATTAACAGTCTTCGAGACTTTCGCATCAAATAATATGTGAAAAAGAACACTCCGCGGCCTTGCCGAAGTCTACCAAGTAGCAACAATAAGCCCATGGAGTGACACGGCTATTACTTTTAACGCCAGTGATGAACCTAAATTCCGAACAGCCCGAGCACCAGCCGCATTGGTCCTCAGTCCAATAGTGGATGACTTTCGTCTTACCAAGGTACTCATGGATGGCGGCAGCGGATTGAACCTCATTTATGAGGAAACCCTTCAAAAAATGGAAATAGACTGGAACCTCATTGAGCGAAGTAGCACAACCTTTAGAGGAATAATCCCCAGTAGGGAAGTGCGCTGTACAGGAAAAATCACACTAGATGTGGTTTTCGGCACGTGGGATAATTACAGGTCCGAAGAGGTCACGTTCCAGGTGGCCCCGTTCAGTAGCGGATATCACACTCTGCTAGGGCGGGAAGCATTTACAGTCTTCCAAGCAATACCCCATTATAGGTACATGAAGCTCAAGATGCCCGGGCCTAACGGAATCATCACTCTCGCTAGTGATCCGTACATAGCACTCCGCGCCGAAAACAAGACAGCCACACTGGCCCTCGAGGCGCTATCCGAAGCCCTAGCGGCTGAGGAACTGACTGCGCTGCGCTCCATGGTGAATAGGGACGATGTGATACTCGATAAAAGGTCCAAGTCCACCTCCTTTAAACCGGTGGACGAAATAGTCAAATTCCAGGTCCATCCAACGGACCCCAATAAAACAGCTTCCATCGGGGCACAGTTAAACCCTGATGTAGACACCGCACTGCGAGAGTTCCTACGAGAGAACTGGGACATTTTCGCCTGGCACCCTTCAGACATGCCAGGAATCCCACGCAGGCTGGCCGAACACAGCTTAAATATCCTAAAAGGATTCAAGCTAGTCAAATAGGCTCTTTGGCGTTTTTCCGAACCTAAGAGACAGGCCATGGGAGAGGAACTAGCCAAGCTATTGGAGGCCGGATTCATCAAAGATATAAAACACCCGGACTAGCTAGCAAACCTGGTGATGGTACCAAAGAAGGACAAATCCTGGCGCCTATGCGTTGATTTCAAAGACCTTAACAAGGCTTGCCCAAAGGATCCCTTCCCTCTCCCCCGCATCGATCAAATTATCGACGCTACCGCAGGACACGATTCGTTGTGTTTCCTCGACACATACTCCGGCTACCATCAAATAAAGATGGCAGAGTCAGACCAAGCCGCAACGGCATTCACCACACCATACGGCCCATTCTGCTTCAACACAATGCCCTTCGGGCTCAAAAACACCAGTGCAACATATCAGCGCATGATTCAGACATGTCTGGCAAACCAGATCGGCAAAACAGTGGAGGCATACATAGATGATGTGGTTGTTAAAATAAGACATGCCGAATCTCTAGTAGACGACTTGAGGCTAACATTCGATAGCCTCCGAACATACGACATCAAGCTCAACCCGGAAAAATGCGTTTTCGGCGTTCCAGCCGGAAAGCTCTTGGGCTTCATTGTATCCGGTAGAGGAATTGAAGCAAATCTAGCCAAGATCCGAGCTCTGTCACAATTGGATATCCCGAAGGACCTCAAACAAATACAAAAATTAACCGGATGCGTGGCGGCTCTAAGCCGCTTTATCTCCCGCTTAGGAGAAAAGGCCCTACCCCTTTACCGCCTCCTTCGGTGCACCGAACACTTCGAGTGGACGGATGCAGCCACGGCCGGACTCGACGAAATAAAAGCCATCTTGGCAACAAACCCAGTCCTGGCCGCGCCAAACATTGGTGAACCAATGCTATTATACATTGCAGCAACCCATCAGGTCATAAGCGCAGTGCTCATCGTCGAACGAGAAATGGACGGACACAAATTCCCCCTTCAAAAGCTGGTCTACTATGTGTCCACTGTCCTTACTCCGTGCAAGTCACGGTACCCGCATTATCAAAAGATTGCGTACGCGGTATTTATGGCATCCCGGAAGCTGCGACACTACTTTCAAGAGTGTTCAATAACAGTAGCCTCGGAAGTGCCACTTAACGATATTATAAACAACCACGACGCGACGGGCTAGATTGAAAAATGGGCCATTGAGCTCCTCCCATTCGACACAACTTACAAGCCACATCGAGCTATCAAGTCGCAAGTTTTGGCCGACTTCGTCGCAGAATGGACGGAGGCCGAACTCCCTAAAGAGTACGACACATATTCAAACTGGGTCATGCACTTTGAAGGCTCCAAAATGTTGGCCGGTCTAGGGGCTGGCGTTGTTTTGACGCCCCCCATAGGAGACATAGTTCAATACATACTCCAGATAATGTACACAGACTCCAACAACGCAGCCGAATATGAGGCCCTTTTACATGGTCTCCGGATGACAGTATCCATGGGCATTCAACACCTAGAGGTGCGCGGGGACTCAAACCTCGCAATATCCCAAATAAATGGAGACTTTGATTCCAAGGATCCAAAAATGGCAGCTTATCGCAATGCCGTCCTAAAAATGCTAGCTCGGTTCGAGGGGCTCGAATTTCACCATATAGCCCGGGAAAATAATCAGGCGGCAGATGTCCTGGCACGCATCAGCGCAAAACGTGATGTAGCCCCCCAATATCTTCTTAGAAAGGCTGTTCAAGCCGTCCGTAGTATGGGAAGGGGAACCTGGCAATAACACCCCGGACCCAACCGCACTGCCCGACACCAAACACTTTGACATAATTGGAGGCTCTGCCAATGAAATAACACCTTCAGCCCACGTAATAATGGCCGTCATCGCCCCGTGGACAGAACCATTCCTCGCCTACCTTACCAGGCAGGAACTCCCTGAGGACCAAAATGAGGCATGCTGCATAGTGCGGCGATCTAAAGCCTATAAAGTCCATGAGGGAGAGCTTTATAAGAAAAGCACTACCGGAGTCCTTCAAAGGTGCATCTCCGAAGAGGAAGGGCGGAACCTCCTGGCTGAAATTCATGCCGGACTCGGCGGTCATCACGCTGCAGCTCGGTCCCTTGTAAGCAAGGCCTTCCGTACAGGCTTTTATTGGCCGACGGCCCGGACAGACGCCCAGGACTTAGTACAACGATGCGTCGGTTGCCAGCTTTTTGCAAACCAAAGCCATATGCCACCCACCGCCCTCCAAACTATCCCCATCACTTGGCCCTTCACGGTCTGGGGGCTTGACATGGTTGGACCCCTTAAAGGTGGAACCCACAAGAAAAAATACTTACTGTCATGGTGGATAAGTTCACCAAATGGATAGAAGCCAAGCCTATTAAGACGGCCGAATCCGGACCGGTGAAAGACTTTATATCCGGGGTTGTACACCGTTACGGCGTCCCCATAGCATCATCACTGATAACGGCATGAACTTTACGGCCGGTGAGGTAAAACTCTGGTGCAAAAACATGGGCATCAAGCTCGATTATGCTTCCGTCTATCACCCACAAACTAACGACCAGGTCGAACGTGCAAATGGTCTTATCATGAGCGGCATCAAACCCAGATTAGTGCGGTCCCTTAAGGAATCTAATACGCACTAGGTAGAGGAGCTTGACTCCGTACTCTGGGGGCTGCAGACCACGCCGAATCGCACCACCGGATACACACCATTCTTCATGGTGTACGGCACAGATGCAGTTTTGCCCTGCGACATAATTCATGACTCACCTCGAGTGCGCGTGTACGAAGAAAGAGAAGCCGAGCTCGATCGGCAGGACAGTTTGGACGCCTTGGAGGAAGAGCGAGACATGGCAAAAGCCCGTTCCGCATTCTATCAACAGCAGGCTCGAAGATACCAAAGCAGAGAAGTACGGGCCAAAAATTACAACGTTGGCGAATTAGTTCTACGCCTGCCGAACAAGAAAAAGGACAAACTCAAGCCCAAGTGGGAAGGTCCCTTCATAAATGACCAAGTCCTGACTGGTGGAGTGTACCGCCTGCGAGATGCATCGGATAACCGACCCGAGCCGAACCCATGGAACGCAGCCCGTCTTCGAAGATTCTATGCCTAGCGCCGGACTCTGTGTTCGTCTCCTTCCTCTGTCCATTTTTTATATACTTTCTGTCTTACATTTCTCTCCTTCTCCTCTCTTTCTCTTATAGCCTTCAAAGGCTCATAAAGTGACACACTATCCACGCTCATTAAACCTGGGGGCTTCTTTAAACAGAAGCTTATTTATACGGGCTTCATGCCCAACACATGTGTCACACTTCCGCATGTACCTTTTATTCACCATTATATGCATCGATATGACTTAAGTTTTGGCCAAGCTGGGTTGCCTGGCTCCTGTGCTTACCCCTACATTCCTAATTGTTCGGCTAGGTGGTAAAGGTTGCACCTCTGCGAGTGTTACTGTCGGGTCAGTCGGATGTGTACCTCAGACTGGGTGAAGCCGAAAGCTAGCGTTCTTAAGGGAATATTCAGTCGGTGAACTAAAGATGATCTTTTTTCACTTATTTATCTATACGCCCCAGATGTTTTTCCTGCGTCTCTTTTCGCAGAATGGACATGCACTTTAGGGCATGCCTCCCAGGGAAAGGAACCCTAACGGAACTATTCTCCCTGGAAGATGTTTCTTACTAACCATGTAATATAACATAACTAGTTGGGCACTTGTCTGTTCAAGCACAAATGACCCCTACGCCTGGTCTCTATGCATACCCCAGTTCTTATATAACCGCGAGGGTATTCGGACACGCTCCGGACCGTCAGGTCCCGAGGTTGAAGCGAAAAGGTCGTCCATGACAAACGATCTACAATCCGGCTAGAAGGCATTACACATGTCAATTATAATTACATAGTCAATATGACTGATTGTATTCCTCTTCAATACCATCTAATAGGCTGTCTAGTTTACAGTCCTGTTGGGAATACTTTGCGGCCAATTCTACTTGGCCGTATACTAAGCTCACAGGGATCTCCTTCCCATCGGGCCCCACGGGTCCGACCTCGGCCATGTGGTTTGGGTCAGCCTTCGTGTACCGCGTCTTCACCATGGCCCAGGCCTCCCTGGTGCCTTGACGGCAGGCCGACATCTTCCACAATAGGAAGCGCCGCCGCGCTCCCTTCAGCTTCTCTACAAGCTCTCCAAGGCCTTCGGGCATGGAGACGGATGGCCACAAGGCCTGGGCGATGCTTTGCATCACCTGCCAAACTCGCTCGTGCAGTTGTGAGAGCTCGGGAAGAAGGTCACCCGTAGAACCGGGCATTTCCTCTACAGGACGCCCTGATAGCATGCCTATAGACATTCCTCTGTTAGTCGACTTCCTCGCCGAACTCTTTTTTCAAAGTTCATTTAAGCACTTACTATATATGCCGCGTCGAAGCCGCTGATTCTCCTTCATGGAGTCCAACAGCTGGGCACGAACATCCTTCAGTTCAACGCCCAGCTTGGTGTTGGCATCTTGGAGATCGTTCTTCTCCCGCCTCACCTTTGTCAGCACGCTCTCACCAGCCTTCAGCTGGCGTCGGAGTTGTTGCTCTTCCGGATTTAATCCGGCGCCATCTGCAATTTCATTTGTTAGATTTGCACCAACCCCGCACTTCGCAAAATACTTATCTTTCGAAGCGTATATTACCAGAGGGGGTCTCCTTGGGCTCCCCTGCTGCGGCTAGTGCGGCATCAAGTTGGGCTTTGCACTCTTCTAGCTCCTGGGACAGTAGGGTATTCTTTTCTGTAAGAACCTACATAAAAGATGATCCTTAAATCAGTTATTCTAACTGTTTCAAGTCTCGGGGGCTACTGGTATATATATAATTACCAAAATTTTCTTACCCATATGTCTTTTACATATTGCTCCGTGGCTCTGGCTAGACCATTTTGAGCGGCACGGAGGTACGCATCTCCCGAATTGAAGGCATCCAATGCCTCTTGGGAGAAACAAGCGTCGCGAAGAACTGTCCGGCGACGCCTGTGGTTCATGGCACTCTCCACCTCGGAATTGGTGGCAGACAGCCTGTCCGCATCCTCTGTCGGAGGAGCGTCCGGTGTGTGCCTCGTGTTTGCCTCCGCTTCCGGACCAGGCTTTGGAGCTTGGCTGGTGGAGGCGCGATTGGCAGCCTCTTCGGATATAATCCGGCGAGGTCTCTTCATCCTGAAGAGAGCACGAGCATTATTATGCCTTGAAGGAACAACACATGGGAATAAGATGGCGCGCTATACCTTTGCGCCGGCGTCTCAGTCCGAACCGCACTTCTTTTCAGCCCGCGGGGCCTTGCCGCCCCTCATTGGCTAGTCGTCGCAGGCTCGGTCTCCCGTCTCAAGGACCTCCCCTGCAAAACACGGTTGTCATACAACAATCGAAAACACGCGAGGACAGATCCCTTTTCAGAGTGCTGGGACTTCGGTCTCAGTTACCTGTGAGGCTGGGAGTAGCCCTGGGTAATCGGCCGTAATGGCCACCAAGGCGTTGTCCTTGCTCAATTGATGAAACACCCCATCAATCAGCTCCACAAATAAGTCCGGATCCTCTTGAGAGGCCGGGTCGAGGGACCGTCCCGGATCCTCGGGTTGTGGAGGAGGGCTGTTTATTTCTTTAACAGCCTGGCACAGGTCCTGCGTTGAAGTCGTTAGACTGAATATTTAACAATGGGAATATAAAACGGATGGGCAAGTAAAAGTGTCCACTTACCCAACTTGGGGGATTGTACATAGAAAATCCACCCTGTGGGTTGACGCAGAGAAATTCCTCCTCTTCTCCCTTGTACAAAGCGGACAAGGTCTTTATTAGAGCGGCAGCCGAATCCGGCCCCTTACGGCCGTAGCGGGTGGCGTCGTCCTCCCCATTAAAGTCCCACATGGGGCGGCCTCTATACTGAAGCGGCTGCACCCCTCGCATGATGCATGCGGCCATGACCCCGATCATGGTCAGTCCGGAATGAGCTAACAATCTTATCCGGCCCATCAGGTAAAGAACGTCCCTGTCGCTTTCTCTCTGAGGGCTCCGTGGGCGCCAGCTTAGGCGCTTCTTTAGGGGAGCACTGTCGAACTCAGGGAGGCCGATCCGGACAGGATCCGGCAGTGGGACGTCCTCTATATAAAACCATTCCGAAGGCCAGTCTTCGGACGCCTTCTTTGGGGTTCCATATAGATATCCGGTCCCGATGATGCGCCACACTTTGGCTCCACCCACTTGATATATTGACCCCTTCTTAGAACAGGGCACGAGGCAGAATAGCCTTTTCCACAGCGCGAAATGAGCCTCGCAGCCCAAAAACAGCTCGCAAAGGGCTATGAAGCCCGCGATATGCAATATGGAGGCAGGTGTGAGGTTGTGCAGCTGGAGGCCATAGAACTCCAGGAGCCCCCGGAGAAACGGTTGAATTGGAAATCCGAGCCCTCTTATTAAGTAAGGGACAAGGCATACCCGCTCTCCTTTGGAGGGATTGGGGGCGCTCTCCGCTTGCTCTCCGCCATTATAGGTGGCAAGTCCGGCTCGAACCGGGACCATATAGGCCGAGGGGAGAAATCCCTTGGTCTGGAGCGTCACTAGCTCGCTGTGCGGGATGGAGCACCTCTTCCAATCTCCAGGCTGAGGGCTGGAAGGGTGAGAGGAGGAGCTGCGGTGGCCGGCCATGATAGAATGGACCTCTGTCGGATACGCTCTGATGAATACTCGCGGAGGGGAGAAGGTGTGGTTTGGATCTAAATCCTCGTCCCCTTAAATAGGTGGCTCATTCACACGGCTAGGGGTGTAAATATAAAAAACATCCTGACTTTTCGTATTCGTTTGATACGTGGAAGACGGCCATTATTGGGCGTAGAAGCCAAGGAGTGCTACATTTACAAGAAACCGGACACTATTCAATAGGTACACGAAATTTGGAGGAGCACCCGCCTTGCAATGCCGAAGACAATTTGCGCGCCGGGCTCGTCGTCACTGAAGCCTGGTTCGGGGGCTACTGAGGGAGTCCTGGATTATGGGGTGTCCAGATAGCCGAACTATACCTTCGGCTGGACTCCTGGACTATGAAGATACAAGATTGAAGACTTCGTCCCGTGTCCGGAAGGGACTTTCCTTGGCGTGGAAGGCAAGCTTGGCGATACGGATATGTAGATCTCCTACCATTGTAACCGACTCTGTGTAACCCTAGCCCTCTCCGGTGTCTATATAAACCGGAGGGTTTTAGTCCGTAGGAACAACAATCATACCATAGGCTAGCTTCTAGGGTTTAGCCTCTCTGATCTCGTGGTAGATCTACTCTTGTACTACCCATATCATCAATATTAATCAAGCAGGACATAGGGTTTTACCTCCATCAAGAGGGCCCGAACCTGGGTAAAACATCGTGTCCCCTGCCTCCTGTTACCATCTGCCTAGACACACAGTTCGGGACCCCCTACCCGAGATCCACCGGTTTTGACACCGACAACGACCCACAAGGGGAACCAGTTAGCCAGTCTCTACATCAAACGAATCGTAAGTCTTCATGGTGTTCCCAAGGATATTGTGTCGGATAGAGGGACCCAATTTACCTCAAGGTTCTAGAAGAAGTTCCAAGAGGCCATGGGGACCAAGTTGTCCTTCAACACTGCTTTCCACCCATAGACCGGAGGTCAGATAGAGCGAGTGAATCAGATACTTGAAGACATGCTCCGAGCCTGTGTCTTAGCATATGGAGCTAGGTGGGAATATTGCCTCCCTTTCGCCGAGTTCTCCTACAACAACAGTTATCAATCAAGCCTCCGAATGGCACCATTTGAGGTGTTGTACGGACACAAGTGTCGCACACCCCTCAATTGGTCAGAGACAGGAGAAGGACTAGTCTTTGGGCCTGATATCCTCCGTGAAGCAGAAGAGCAAGTCCGGCTTGTCAGAGAGTGTTTGAAGACTGCCAAGTCAAGACAGAAGAGCTATGCTGACTCACGTCAAAGAGACATGACCTTCTGAGTTGGAGACCATGTCTATCTCCGGGTCACACCTCTCAAGGGAACCCAGCGCTTCCATGTCAAAGGAAAGCTCGCACCAAGATACATCGGCCCCTTCAAGATCACTGAATGGCGAGGAGAAGTGGCTTACCAGTTGGAACTGCCACCTGAACTATCCGATGCGCACAACGTATTCCAAGTATCACAACTCTAGAAGTGTCTCCAAGTTCCAGACAAGCCTGATCTTTACAAGGACGTCAATCACAAAGCCATTGACCTTCAGCCTAATTTGACCAACCATGAGAGGCCCATCTGCATTTTGGACGAGGCTGAGCGACGCACTCGAAGCCGCACCATCAAGTACTTCAAGGTCCAGTGGAGCAACCACACTGAAGCAAAAGCAACCTGGGAACGTGAAGACTACCTTAGATCCAAGTTTCCGTATCTCTTTAAAGCCTAGTTTAGGAATCTCGGGGACGAGATTGTTGTAAGGGGGGTAGGTCTGTCACACCCTGCATTTTGTAACATGTCATTTGCATTTACTAAAACATGAAAATTTGGACCCACAAAAACTTTTGCATTATTTGGCTTCTTATTTGGAGTTGGTTTTCTCTCTGTGATTTTCATGTGCTCTTTAAAGTCAACTACTCCACTTTATATACTTCATCCCCCTGCCCCAAACTTCTGCCCAATGATCATGCCATGTGTATAGTGCAATATAGTATTTTCTTACAAAAATAAATTGGCCAAAAAGTATTTTTAAAATTTAGTTTTCCAAAAACCCCTGAATTGAGGCTTGCACTACAAGTACTTGATTTAGGGTATGAAAAATATTTCAAAGAGTATATTTGAAACCTAATAGATATAGGATTCCCATAAACCACAAAAATATAATTTTAAAAGTTATTTTCCTATTTTATTTAAAAGCTTTTTCTTAAGGTCAGAAATGGTCTTTAATAGGGAAAAATTATTTTTATTGTTTCAAAAATATTTGACAAAAATCAGGGAAACTCTATGGACATATACTTTCCATATATAAGAGTTTCAACACATGGTCATTTTCAAAATATTGGACAAAACCTCCCAAAACCATTTCTGCCCATTTCAAGGATTTGAAATATTTCTACAGGAAATATTTTCATAAAAATCCAAGAAAATTATAGAAAGTCACATATACATAATATGATGGCATTTCAAAGTTTCAGCTCAATCCAAACTGTTTTGGTTCACAAAAGTGCCCCAAAACCATCTCTGTCCAGATTCAAATTTGAACAACTTTGTACTACCAACTTTCTCTCCTTGACCCCAACTTTTGTGAGCATGTTCCCATGACCAAATGAAGCCACCACACTAAGTGGTGCATCAAGGGGAAGTGATTTGCTCAGCTAGATCTGCAGAAGTTCATTTCTACAAATATCTAGGGTTTACAAAAGTTGCATTGGCAAGTTTGCCCAAATGAGCTCAAAATTGGTGGAAGGCCCTAATTATATGTGAAATTTCGCTCTGTGGAGTATCATGGCAAATGGAAATCATCTAATTGCCCAAACCAGCATCAAACACCTTCTGCCACTTTACCAAAATCCCATTTTTGGCCTCTTCCACTAATCTCCATAGGCTCAACTTTCTACCACGACCCCTCCTAGTCCCCCTCTAGCACCTGTGTGCCTTGCTGCCCGAGGAAGCAATGATGAAGGGGGGAGAGCCCCATTTTTGTTCTCTGGACAGTGGAATCCTCCCACTCTCTCAGCCTCCTTCTCTTCCCTCAGCTTTCCAGAGCATCCAAGGCTCTCCCCAGCTTTTGCCCCCGCCCCCTGCAGTTGCCAGACACAAGTGGACGCGTGAGGACGCGGGAAAACCGCGGATGGCGGCCAAAGTCGTGCTCTAGAGTGCCTGGCAGAGCAACCGACCGTTGATGCCGCATCCCCTGACCGCCTCGAGCCTCCCCTGCGTGCCAGTCGATGCCCCTCGATGTCCGCTCCACGCCAGCAGGCCGCCCACTTGCTCCCGTGCCCTCCTCTCTCTCCTGCAGATCGTGCCAGAATGCCGCCCCGCTCGGCCAATGCTCGCGCCGCTCCTGTGGCCCGCCCACAGCTCATCCCGCTCCTCCTCTCTCTCTCTCCCTGGCACCCTGAACCACTCCCACGAACACCCCCGAGCCCTCCATTTCCTCTCTAACGGCCACTCGAGCCGATCCCACGGACACCCGTAGGCCGCGCCTATGGTGGACCTCAGCCAGCCTATATAAGATGACCCTGAGACTCTCTCTCACTCCCTGTCGCTCCCCCACACTCCTAATCAACCTCCCGCACCACCCATTTGCCTCCAGAGCCGCATGAGCTCGAGATCGAGCTCGAGCTCCGCCGCCTCGGCTCGTCGGTGTTCGCGTGGTACAGGCCTCCTCCGCCCCCGTTCTCTCTCGATCTGGAACCGCACGGCATCACTGACCCTTTCCCCTCTCTTCCCCACTCCTTTTGTAGCCGGTAACGGCCGGAACCACCGACGCCCGAAGCACCTCCGCCGCGTGACCTTGTCGCCGGAAAACCAGTCTGCTCCGGTGACCAACCCCACCTCCACCCAAACGCCGACACGATGCTGAGCCCAGCAGTGCCCTCGCCCGACCCCGCCGTGCCCTGCATCATCGCCGGTGAGCTCGCCGGCCGTCTGGACTCGGGGTTAGGGATGACAGGCGGGCCCCGCCTGTCAGCCTCTCCCCTCCATCGCCTCTCTCACTCTCACTGACGCCTGGGCCCCGCCCGTCAGGTTTAAACCTGACGCGCGCGCGTGCACCAGTGCGCTAGGCTGCCTCTCAGACTGGGCCTACTGCGTTGCGGCTGCTCTGGCCCAGTTGCAGAGTGCTCCTTTTCCTTTTTCTTTTTATGTTAGACTTGCAAAAATTCCATAGGATTAAATGTTCATCCAAATGCAATAATTCCAGTTCCTAAAATCTTTTAAAAATCCCACCTATTTAATGCTATAACTTCCATACATGCCCAACCAACTTTCTGTGCTGTTCAAATTTAAATTCAAATTTGAGCAATGAAATCCTTGTTTGAAAATCCATTACTCTGTCTCCATAGCTCCAAATCCAGAAATAAGAATTTTCCCCTTCTTAGTTTTAACCCTAGTATTTAACAAAAATGAGTTGACATTTCTCTGAGCACTTTGGTTTTTTATTTTATTATTGCCTTATTTTATCGTTATTATTTTGCGATGATAGATTGCATTGCTGGTGAAGGAGTTGGACCAGAAGACTTTGAAGACCCAGAGGACTTTGCTGAGCCAGGCAAGCAGCCCTTTGACTATGTCTAAGAAACCCTTTTTATGCATGCCATATAGCACCATATTGTTGATGCAACAGAATCATGATGAGGTGGTAACCACCTTGATGGGTTGCCTCTGTTACTTCCTTGTTGATACTTGCATTATGCATGACCCTACCTTCCTATGAGGGTTATGCCGGTGGGAGTAGATAGGATGCTAAAGTAGTTGCTACGCAAAAAGGGACAGGAATATGCATGGCGATGGGAGCAATATTGTTTTCAAAAGACTTTTCGAAAACCCTGTTGGGTGCCACTTATGCCCGAAGGAGATAATGAGTTGGGTAACCACTTGATGATGAAATGGTGTACCGAGGCAAGTGTGTGTGTTGTTTTCAAAACGGATTGGTTTAAGTTGCGACCGTTATTCCAACCTTACATGCGCAACCACTCTACCCTTATATGGAAAAGGGCATTATTGATTACCTAGGTCGATACTAGCTTGGAGCCCGCGTTACTAGTGACGGGAGAGTTGTTGTTGCACTCTCTCGAGACGGGGTCATGCCAGGTAGGGCGGCCATGACTGTTTTCACAGGGCACCGGACAGACCGTTGGTACCCCGTGCTTGTGGTATGTGATGAATATGGGAGCGAGGCTCCACAATTTTAAGATGTGAAATGTTGGGCACAGGGGTTACTACCAATCGAGTGGACTCTATGTTAGTGTTGTCTAGGGAAAGATAGTGATCGGGTGCTTACCCCGGGTACTTGAGGTACCGCCGGTCGTGGATGACACGGAAGTTCCCCGGATCTTGTGGGTAAAGTGTGCAACCTCTGCAGAGTGTAAAACTATTTGAATAGCCATGTCCACGGTCAAGGACAGTTGGGTAAACGCTCTTGGGCTATGTCCACTTGTTTACAAACCAGTGTGTGTGGGAAGAACTACTTGGGTCAAGTCAAAGGACTTGATATGGATGAGTTAGGTTGGAGCCCACTCCCTTTATGTTGATATCTGTAACCAGTCCCTATGGTTACTTGAATTCATACGATACATGATTTACCAATTATTGAACATGTCATAACGCAACAAAATTAGCTTTCTGCAAAAATTTACTTATGTCATGCATTGTTGTATCTTGAGCCAAAACATGGGTTGCTTGCGAGTATATTCAAAGTACTCATTGGCTTGCCACTAGTTATTTAATTGGCCAGGCATGGAAGAACAGGAGTCCGATGAAGAGTTCTTTGGAGACGAACATGCGAACTAGGACGTTTCCTAGGTAGAATGCCTGTAGGGTTAAGGTAGATGGCATGGGTTCTACTTATCGACGAAGATTTCCGCTGCTTAAGTTTATTTGGTATTCAGCCCTTGTGGCTTTATCTATGTAAGACTTGACCATAATGGTCATAATTTGTGTAATACGATATGTATGGATATAAGACTCTTGTTATTCAGCTTCTGTGTGTTCAGTGAACATTGATCTCTGGGATCACTGTACACGTGCATTCGGTGATCATGACTTATGAGTCGGGGTCCCCACACCCGCTCCAAAATTAGAGCGATGAAGGATGATCTGAATTAAGCTGCAGATATCGTGTCTGGGAAGCCCTTCTTGTTGCAGACTAAGTTCGGAGATCCGAAGTATGCTCCTCTGGACCGGCTATGGAGTTCTGCGGACGTGTACATGGATTTGGCTGCAAGTGCTGCTGATGAGGCCGAGTACTTCAAGGATCAGAAAGGTCCCGAAGTGGAGAAGCTGTTCTCGTCACAGTTCCACGCTCCAGGCCGTCCGCTGCTGTTGAATGAGCGATTGTCCGAGTGGGCCGAGCTCCATAGGTTGTCCGGACTTGCCATGAGGTCCGTTGTGGATCACCTATGGCCGGGAGGGCCAAGGCCGAATAGCTACTTTAGCTTAGTGCAACAATTCCTTGGTGCTGTGCCACACATCGATGCTGTAAAGAGATCGACGTGCATAGAGGGTGTGAGGATGGCCTTTGCCCGTGTCAAGACATACTGGGTAGAGATGGAGGCCACCACTGTTGTGACACAGGGTTCGGCCGTAGGCCGAGTGGCTGCCGGGCACTACTTTCAAGAAGTTCTTGAAGGCGCTCGTTCGGTAGAGTCTCAGTGCTCGAAGAATGTTATGTTCAAGTGACATGTAGTCCCATTGTAAAAACAATGTTTTATTGAATTATCAAGGCTGTATTTATACTTTTGCCCGAAAGTACTATGGTGCCTCCTGTGCGGCCGTTTATGTATATATGTGTATAACCTGAAAGTTTGCACTCGTCGGCTTCCACCCCCATGCATATAATGCGGGGGTGTTCGCAAAAGATGCATATCCACACTTGATCCAATGTCTTGGTCCGTTAAGGAGGTGATAGCGTAGCGAACGAGGCAATCAGACTATATTTCTTTAACTCTTTCACTTAGCCATAGGAGTTTGACAGTGGGGCTACCATATAGCCCCTGGCACTTCTGCGCTCGTCCGAATACGGGGCACGTACGTACATGACCGGGAAACGGTCCTTCGTTAATGCGGAAGAATCCCGAAGATTTCGATGAGTCATCGAGTGGTTGACCAGTCTCTCGCTATATCATGATAGTCAGTTTTTGGCTTTCTCTACTGAGGTGCTCATCCGGATGAACTAGGGCACAATCGCAGTAGTTCTCCCAGTGCTACCTTAGCCGATATAACAGAACGTAAGGTACCAAAACATGGGAGCCGGGCAAACCCAACATTTGACCAAACACATGATTCGGAGCTGATGCATATAGGGCCAAACTCGCGACGCCGAACACTCCCTAAGGTGTTCGGTCTTTATAACATATACCGAGCTAAACAATGCCCTTAATAAGAAACCCCATGTGTCCAGGTACGTGCAAAATCCTGGCATGGCCACATGCCAATAACACCTTCTAGGTTGTGTGGAGTATCCGGAGGATGTGAGCAACAAGAGACAGTAAAAAAGGTTTACACAGGGTCTTGATCTAAAGAGAAACCTTTGGGTGGGTCCCTGCTGCACGTCTGCGCCTGTGTCTCTGTTGTGCTGTGTCCTGGACGGGTGTAGCACGATTGTCATCTGCAAAAGGAAAGATCTTAGGTGAAAGTTGCCATGCAGAAAAAAAGAAGAAGAGTTGGTTATTATCAATGAACTATCAAAATTCAAGAGAAACCAAGTTGAGCCGGGCTAGCCCTGATTACACGCGGGAAGTCCCTGGTATCGTTTTATGACGGTTCAAAAACCAATCTCATGTAAATATGATGGAATGCCGGATTCGTCTAACCGTGTTCGTGGTCTTGACGACCTTCCATTTTTTTTGGTTGGTGAGGCCGTCTAGTTCGCGGCTGTTAGAGCCGCCGCGTCCTCTTCCGTACATAAAAAACGTTCGGTATTTCTGCTAACTGTGATGATGCCATGTGGACCGAGCATCTTGAGCTTGAGAAAAGCATAATGCGGTATTGCATTAAAATGAGCGAAAGCCGCCCTTCTGAGTAGTGCTTGATAATCACTTCGGAATGGAGCGATGTGAAAAGTTAACGTTTCGCTTCGGAAGTTATCGGGAGAACCGAATACCACCTCTAGTAGTAGAGAGCCCGTACAATGGGCCTCTTGGCCTAGTATTACTCCCTGGAAGGTAGTATTACTGTGGCTTATTTGTGTTGGGTCTATCCCCATTTTGTGGACTGTGTCCTGATATATCAGATTTAGATCACTGCCGCCGTCCATGGGGACCCTTGTGAAATGGTACCCATTTATTATTGGGTCTAACACCAAGGCCGTCAGTCCTTCGCGCCGGATATTTGTATCGTGATCCCTACGATCAAAAGTGATCAGGTAGGCCAACCAGGGGTTGAACCTAGGAGTGACGGGCTCTATGGCGCGTGTGCATCGGAATGCGTGATTGCTTCCCCTCTTTGTCACATGGATCACGTTTACTGTTTTAACCTCTGGTGGGAACTTTTTCTGTCCTCCGGCATTTTGGTGGCGAGGTTCATCTTCGTCTTCGCTTGGTGTCTCTTCCCCTTTGTGTTCGGTGTTTAGCTTACCGGCCTGCTTGAAGACCCAACATTCTCTATGGGTATGATTTGCAGGTTTGTCTGGGGTGCCGTGAATCTGACAGAGTTCATCAAGAATTTTGTTTAGGCCAGATTGTCCTTCTCTGCTGCCTTTGAAAGGCTTTTTCCACTGACCTTGTTGGGAGCCCCTGAATCTGGCATTTATCACTGTGTTATCTGGGCTACCTTCTTTATTTGACGCTTGTTTTTGTTGCGTCGTGGTTTACCATTGCCATCCCTGACTTCGGATGTGCTTGGGTCGCTGGTGCTGCTACGGGCCAACCAGCTGTCCTCGCCGGCACAAAAGCGGGTCATGAGGCTTGTTAGGGCTGCCATCGTTCTCGGTTTTTCTTGACCGAGGTGTCTGGCGAGCCATTCGTCTCAGACGCTGTGTTTAAAAGCTGCTAAGGCTTCGGCGTCCGGACAATCGACAATTTGGTTCTTCTTGGTGAGGAACCTGTTCCAAAGTTTTCGGGCGGACTCTCCGGACTGTTGGATTATATGACTTAAATCGTCTGCATCCGGAGGTCTGACATAAGTCCCTTGAAAATTGGCCCGAAAAGCGTCCTCGAGCTCCTCCCAACTTCCAATTGAGTTTTCGAGGAGGCTTTTTAGCCAGTGCCGAGCTGGCCCTTTAAGCTTGAGGGGCAAGTATTTAATGGCATGGAGATCTTCTCCATGAGCCATATGAATATGGAGGATGAAGTCCTCTATCCAGACTCCAGGGTCTGTTGTTCCGTCATACGCCTCTATGTTCACCGGTTTGAATCCCTCTGGGAATTCGTGATCCAACACCTCATCAGTGAAACATAAGGGGTGTGCGGCGCCCCTGTATTGGGATGCGCCATGGTGTTCGGACGGTTGTAGTATTCGGTGTTGGTTGTGTACCGTAGCGCGCTTCCTAGATCCATAGACAGATGTGGCCGCGCCGGATTTTTGATGCAAGTTCTCACGTAGATCGTGTGTTGACTTATGCGCGACTTTGTTAGCCGCTCTATCGCGTTCGCAGGGTGGTGGATCCGGCTGGTTGGCCGTATCACTGCCGTATGGGCTCTAAGGCCTCATCGTCGAATTCCGGTAATAGCTTGCGCTTTGGATAGCTTTTTTCATGGTAACTTCCACCATACTTTGTTACTTCTTTCCACTTGCTGTTGAGCATATCTTGTGCGACCTTGAGCCTTTGCTTCTGTTTCTTCAGGCTCCTCGCTATGGAATAAGCCTTCTGCAGAGGATCTCTTGCTCCAAGTGTGTTTCCGGGATGATGCGTGCATCTTCGTCCGGACTGCTTTCTTCCCTAGACGGATGTGAGCGGCTTAGAGTCCGTGGCCCGAGATGAATCCAGTGGTTCAGCGACACGGCTCTTGTAAGGGGTGAAGTCAGTATCTGGCTCTATCGCCACTGAGAGTGCAGCCTTCATGGTGGGGTCATTCCCTCCACTCTCGGATGGCGAGCTCCGGGTTAACAGCCAGAGTGGTTGCGGATGCGATCTCCCGAATGCTGTCCGACGGCAGAGTTACGTCACGCTTGTCGCGACTGTGCGGCGTGTCCGGCATGGGTTCGAATCCGTCGAAGATCAAGTCTCCGTGGATGTCGGCCGTGTAGTTCAAGTTTCCAAATCTGACCTGATGGCCAGGGGTGTAGCTTTCGATCTGCTCCAGATGGCCAAGCGAATTGGCCCGCAGTAAGAAGCCGGCGAATACTAAGATCTGTCCGGGGAGGAAAGCCTCACCCTGGACCACGTCGCTAGCGATGATCGAAGGAGCCATCAAGCCTTATAGTGACGACACAGTGGAACTCTCAATGAAAGCACCAATGTCGGTGTCAAAACCGGCGGATCTCGGGTAGGGGGTCCCGAGCTGTGCGTCTAAGGCAGATGGTAACAGGAGGCAGGGGACACGATGTTTACCCAGGTTTGGTCCCTCTTGATGGAGGTAATACCCTACGTCCTGCTTGATTGTTCTTGATGATATGAGTATTACAAGAGTTGATCTACCACGAGATCGAAGAGGCTAAGCCCTAGAAGCTAGCCTATGGTATGATTGTATGTTGTCCTACGGACTAAAACCCTCCGGTTTATATAGACACCGGAGGAGGCTAGGGTTACACAAGGTCTGTTACAAAGGAGGGCTTATACATATCCGTATTGCCTAGCTTGCCTTCCACACCAAGTAAAGTCCCATCCGGACACGGGACGAAGTCTTCAAACTTGTATCTTCATAGTTCAACAGTCCGGCCAAAGGATATAGTCCGGCTGTCCGGAGACCCCCTAATCCAGGACTCCCTCAGTTTCCCTAGGGGAGGGAGGCGGCCACAGGGGAAACCCTAGATGGGTTTGGGCGCCCCCACCCCTAGGAAACTTGCCCCCCAAGCCAGGAGGGGCGGCTTCCCTAGGGGAGGCGCTCCCACCTCTCCAGGTTACGTGATATGGGGAGGGAGGGGCGCATAGCCCCTTAGTGGGCTGGTGTGCCCCCTCCCCTTGGCCCATAAAGCCCCCCAACGCTTGCCCGGGCCTCCCAAACTCCTTTCGGTCACGTTGGTCATCACCTGGTACTCCTAGAACAATTCTGGACTCAAATACCCTTCGTCCAATATATCAATCTTCACCTCCGGACCATTCCAGAGTTCCTCGTCATGTCCGAGATCTCATCCGGGACTCCGAACAACCTTCGGTAACAACATACTATTCCCGTTACAACTCTAGCGTCACCGAACCTTAAGTGTGTAGACCCTACAGGTTCGGGAACCATGCAGACATGACCGGGACATCTCTCCGGCCAATAACGAACAGCGGGATCTGGATACCCATGTTGGGTCCCAAATGTTCCACGATGATCTCATCGGATGAACCACGATGTCGAGGATTCAATCAATCCCGTATACAATTCCCTTTGTCCATCGGTATGTTACTTGCCCGAGATTCGATCGTCGGTATCCCCATACCTCATTCAATCTCGTTACTGGCAAGTCTCTTTACTCATTTTTTAATGCATGATCCCGTGGCTAACTCCTTAGTCACATTGAGCTCATTATGATGATGCATTACCGAGTGGGCCCAGAGATAATTCTCCGTCATATGGAGTGACAAATCCCAGTGTCGATTCGTGCCAACCCAACAGACACTTCTGGAGATACCTGTAGTGCACCTTTATAGCCACCCAGTTATGCTGTGATGTTTGATACACCCAAAGCACTCCTACGGTACCCGGGAGTTGCACAATCTCATGGTCTAAGGAAATGATACTTGACACTAGAAAAGCTCTAGCAAACAAACTACACCATCTTGTGCTATGCTTAGGACTGGGTCTTGTCCATCACATCATTCTCCTAATGATGTGGTCCCATTATCAACGACATCCAATGTCCATGGTCAGGAAACCATAACCATCTATTGATCAATGAGCTAGTCTACTAGAGGCTTACTAGGGACATGTTGTGGTCTATGTATTCACACATGCATTACGGTTTCCAGTTAATACAATTATAGCATGAACAATAGACAATTATCATGAAAAAGGAAATATAATAATAACCATTTTATTATTGTCTCTAGGGCATATTTCCAACAGATTTCCCTCCCCAAGATGGGAGAGTTGTTGGTGATGATGATTTCCCCCTCTGGGAGGGAAGTTCCCCTAGCGGAATCGCTCCGCTAGAGGGCAAAAGTGCTCCTGCCCAAGTTCTGCCTTGAGACGGCGGTGCTTCATCCCGAAAGTCCTCTCCTTATTTTTTCTAGGTTAAAATGACTTATATACCAGAAGAGGGGCACGGGAGGTGGGCCGAGGAGGGCACAACCCACCAGGGCGCGCCTGGGCTCCCTGGCACACCCAGGTGGGTTGTGTCCACTTGGTGGGGCCCCTCTAGTACTTATTTGGTCCATTATTTCTTATATATTCCATAAAAAATCTCCATAAAGTTTTAGCTCATTTGGAGTTGTGCAGAATAGGTAGCCTGACGTAGCATTTTCTGGTCTAGATTTCCAGCTGCTGGAATTCTCCCTCTTTGTGTGAACCTTAGATATTATGAGAGAAAAGGCATTAGAATTACTCCAAAAAAAGCATTATTATGCATAAAAACAATATAAATAACAGTAGGTAAACATGATGCAAAATGGACGTATCAACTCCCCCAAGCTTAGACCTCGCTTGTCCTCAAGCGAAAATTGAAATCGAAAAACATGTCCACATGCTTAGAGAGAGAGAGAGAGAGGTGTCGATAAAAACAAAATATAGACATAGAAGCATCATGTACATTATTATAACAACAACAAGCTTTAACATAAAACTTTACCATAGAACTTTTATCATAGACTTCTCATGAATAAGTAACAATTCATCACAACATCGAAGTATAAAGCATAAACTCTATTGAAAACCAACAATCTATGTTCTTAGTCAACTTTGCAACTACAATTCATCATCTTTCCAGGAAGGGTCATGCATCGGAGCCTTTTTGGCAAGTCCACATACTCAACCAGCATATAGTCTTCTATGATTGCTAACACTCACCGCATACACATGAGCAAACGTTTCAACCGGATACATAGAAAGATAGGGGCTTATAGTTTCGCCTCCCAACGTACTCAAGGGTGATGTCAACAATAATAACTCATGCTACCCATATCCAACTGGATATATGTGCCTAGATCTTTCCTCACCACATGATGCTTGCCAAAGGAGAAAATAAAAAGGAATAGAGAGAAGAACTTTGACTCTTGCATAAAAGTAAATACATAAAAGTAAAAGATAGGCCCTTCGCAGAGGGAAGCAGAGGTTGCCATGCGCCTATTTGCTTGTATGCTCAATCTCTTAGTGCAAAATAACGTCACGTTATATTGCCCCTTGTGGTAGCAACCTTTATTATGCAGTCTGTCGCTTTTATTCTTTGTCATCACAAGTTCGTACAACGCTCAATTTTATCTTACACTAAATGATCTAACACTTCTAGAAGCAATTTTTATTGCCTTATTGCACCGATGACAACTTAGTTTAAGATTCTTACTCAACCCATAGGTAGGTATGGTGGAATCTCAGAATAAGATTTGGGTTTAAGGGTTTTTGGATGCAAAAGTAGTATCTCTACTTAGTGCGGAATTTTTAGCTAGCAAAGATAGGGGCAAGCACCACATGTTAAAGGATATATGACAATATAACTTCTTGAAGGAAATATGCCCTAGAGGCAATAATAAATTTGTTATTTATATTTCCTTATATCATGATAAATGTTTACTATTCATGCTAGAATTGTATTAACCGGAAACTTAGTACATGTGTGAATACATAAACAAACAGTATGTCCCTAGTGTGCCTCTACTAGACTAGCTCATTAATCAAAGATGGTGAAGTTTCCTGACCATAGACATGTGTTGTCATTTGAGGAAGGGGATCACATCATTAGAGAATGATGTGATGGACAAGACCCATCCGTTAGCTTAGCATAATGATCGTTTAGTTTTATTGCTATTGCTTTCTTCATGACTTATACATGTTCCTCTGACTATGATATTATGCAACTTCCGAATACCGGAGGAGCACCTTGTGTGCTATCAAACATCAAAATGTAACTGGGTGATTATAAAGATGCTCTACAGGTGTCTCCGATGCTGTTTGTTGAGTCGGCATAGATCAAGATTAGGATTTGTCACTCCGTGTATCGGAGAGGTATCTTTGGGCCCTCTCGGCAATGCTCATCACTATAAGCCTTGCAAGCAATGTGACTAATGAGTTAGTTACGGGATGATACATTACGGAATGACTAAAGAGACTTGGTGGTAACGAGATTGAACTAGGTATGTGGATACCGACGATCGAATCTCGGGCAAGTAATATACCGATGAAAAATGGAACAACGCATGTTGTTATGCGGTTTGACCAATAAAGATCTTTGTTGAATATGTAGGTGCCAATATGAGCATCTAGGTTCCGCTATTGGTTATTGATCGGAGATGTGTCTCGATCATGTCTACATACTTCTCGAACCCGTAGGGTCCGCACGCTTAACGTTCGATGACGATTTGTATTATGAGTTATGTGATTTGATGACCGAAGTTTGTTCGGAGTCCCGGATAAGATCACAGACATGGTGAGGAGTATCAAAATGGTCGAGACATAAATATTGATATATTGGACGATGTTATTCGGACACAGGATGAGTTCCAAGAGGTACCGGGTAACTATCAGAGTGCCGGAGGGTTATCGGAACCCCCCAGGGGAACTAATGGCCTTCATGGGCCTTAGCGGAGAGAGAGAAGGGACACAAGGGGCTAGCCGCGCGCCCCCCCTTGGCAGCCCGAATTGGACTAGGGGAAGGGGGCGGCGCCCCTTTCCTTCCCCTCTCCCTCTCCCTTCCTTCTTCCCCCTTCCACCAAGTGGAATCCTACTAGGACTTGGAGTCCTAGTAGGACTCCTCTCTCCGTCACTCCCAACAGGGGCCGGCCGGCATCCCCGCCTCCTCCTTTATATATGGAGGCAGGGGGCACCCTAGAACACACAAGATCAATTGTCTTAGCCGTGTGTGGTGCCCCCCTCCACAGTTTACCACCTCGGTCATATCGTCGTAGTGCTTAGGCGAAGCCGTGCGCCGCTAACTTCATCATCACCGTCGCCATGCCATCGTGCTGACGGAACTCTCCCTCGTCCTCAACTGGATCAAGAGCTCGAGGGACGTCATCGAGCTGAACGTGTGCTGAACACGGAGGTGTCGTACGTTCGGTGCTAGGATCAGTTGGATCGCGAAGACATTCTACTACATCAACGACGTTACTAAACGCTTCTGCTTTCGATCTATGAGGGTACGTGGACACACTCTCCCCTCTTGTTGCTATGCATCACCAAGATAGATCTTGCGTGATCGTAGGATTTTTTTTGAAATAATGCGTTCCCCAATAGTGGCATCCGAGCCAGGTCTATGCGTAGATGTTATATGCACGAGTAGAACACAAAGAGTTGTGGTCTATAATAGTCATACTGCTTACCAGCAATGTCTTACTTTGATTAGGAGGTATTGTTGGATGAAGTGGCCCAGACCGACATTACATGACTGGGTTCATGAGACTGCTTCTACCGACGTGCTTCGCACACAGGTGGCTAGCGGGTGTCTGTTTCTCCAACTTTAGTTGAATCAAGTTTGACTACAGCCGGTCCTTGTTGAAGGTTAAAACAACACACTTGATGAAAAATCATTGTGGTTTTGATGCGTAGGTAAGAACGGTTCTTGCTAGAAGCCCGTAGAAGCCACGTAAAACTTGCAACAACAAAGTAGAGGACGTCTAACTTGTTTTTGCAGGGCATGTTATGATGTGATATGGTCAAGACGTGATGAGATATAAATTGTTGTATGAGATGATCATGTTTTGTAAAAGTTATCGGCAACTGGCAGGAGCCTTATGGTTGTCGCTTTATTATATGAAATGCAATCGCCATGTAATTGCTTTAATTTATCACTAAGCGGTAGCGATAGTCGTAGAAGCAATAGTTGGCGAGACGACAATGATGCTACGATGGAGATCAAGGTGTCAAGCCGGTGATGATGGAGATCATGACGGTGCTTTGGAGATGGGAGAAAAGGCACAAGATGATGATGGCCATATCATGTCACATATTTTGATTGCATGTGATGTTTATCCTTTATGCATCTTATTTTGCTTAGTATGGCGGTAGCATTATAAGATGACCCCTCACTAAATTTCAAGGTATAAATGTTCTCCCTGAGTATGCACCGTTGCTATAGTTCGTCGTGCCGAGACACCACGTGATGATCGGGTGTGATAAGCTCTACGTTCACATACAACGGGTGCAAGCCAGTTTTGCACGTGCAGAATACTCGGGTTAAACTTGACAAGCCTAGCATATGCAGATATGGCCTCGGAACACTGAGACCGAAAGGCCGAACGTGAATCATATAGTAGATATGATCAACATAGTGATGTTCACCATTGAAAACTACTCCGTCTCACGTGATGATCGGACATGGTTTAGTTGATATGGATCACGTGATAATTTAGATGACTAGAGGGATGTCTATCTAAGTGGGTGTTCTTAAGTAATATGATTAATTGAACTTCAATTTATAATGAACTTAGTACCTAATAGTATTTGCATGTCTATCTTGTTGTATATCAATGGCCCGTGCTATCGTTCCCTTAAATATTAATGCGTTCCTAGAGAAAGCTAAGTTGAAAGATGAGGGTAGCAACTACACATACTAGGTCTGTAACTTGAGGATTATCCTCATTGCTGCACAGAAGAATTACATCCTGGAAGCACCGCTAGGTGCAAGACCCACTGCAGGAGCAACGCCGGACGTTGTGAATGTCTGGCAGAGCAAAGCTGATGACTACTCGATAGTTCAGTGTGCCATGCTTTATGGCTTAGAATCGGGACTTCAAAGACGTTTTGAACGTCATGGAGCATATGAGATGTTCTAGGAGTTGAAGTTAATATTTCAAGAAAATGCCCGAGTTGAGAGATATGAAGTCTCCAATAAGTTCTATAGCTGCAAGATGGAGGAGAATAGTTCTGTCAGTGAACATATACTTAGAATGTCTGGGTACCACAACCACTTGACTCAACTCGGATTTAATCTTCCTGATGATAGTGTCATTGACAGAGTTCTTCAATCATTGCCAGCAAGCTACAAAAGCTTCGTGATGAACTATAATAATATGCAAGGGATGGATAAGACAATTCCTGAGCTCTTTGTGATGCTAAAGGCTGCGGAGGTAGAAATCAAGAAGGAGCATCAAGTGTTGATGGTTAATGAGACCACTAGTTTCAAGAAAAAGGGCAAAGGGAAGAAGGGGAACTTCAAGAAGAACAGCAAGCAAGTTGCTACTCAAGTGAAGAATCCCAAGTCTGGACCTAAGCCTGAGACTGAGTGCTTCTACTACAAAGGGGCTGGTCACTGGAAGCCGAACTGCCCCAAGTATTTGGTGGATAAGAAGGATGGCAAAGTGAAAGGTATATTTGATATACATGTTATTGATGTGTACCTTACTAATGCTCGTAGTAGCGCCTGGGTATTTGATACTGGTTCTGTTGCTCATATTTGCAACTCGAAACAGGGGCTACGGATCAAACGAAGATTGGCTAAGGACGAGATGACGATGCACGTGGGAAATGGTTCCAAAGTCGATGTGATCGCCATCGGCATGCTACCTCTACATCTACAGTCGGTTTAGTTTTAGACCTACATAATTGTTATTTGGTGCCAGCGTTGAGCATGAACATTATATCTGGATATTGTTTGATGCGAGACGGTTATTCATTTAAATCAGAGAATAATGGTTGTTCTATTTATATGAGTAATATCTTTTATGGTCATGCATCCTTGATAAGTGGTCTATTTGTGTTTAATCTCGATTGTAGTGACACACATATTCATAATATTGAATCCAAAAGATGCAAGGTTAATAATGGTAGTGCAACTTATTTGTGGCACTGCCGTTTAGGTCATATTGGTGTAATGCGCATGAAGAAACTCCATGCTGATGGGCTTTTGGAATCACTCGATGCTTGTGAACCATGCCTCATGGGCAAGATGACTCTGACTCCGTTTTCCGGAACAATGGAGCGAGCAACTGACTTATTGGAAATAATACATACTGCAGTATGCGGTCTGATGAGTGTTGAGGCTCGCGGCGGGTATCGTTATTTTCTGACTTTCACAGATGATTTGAGCAGATATGGGTATATCTACTTGATGAAACATAAGTCTGAAACATTTGAAAAGTTCAAAGAATTTCAGAGTGAAGTGGAAAATCATCATAACAAGAAAATAAAGTTTCTATCATTTTATCATGGAGGTGAATATTTGATTTATGAGTTTGGTCTTCATTTGAAACAATGTGGATAGTTTCGCAACTCACGCCACCTGGAACAACACAACGTAATGGTGTGTCCGAACATCGTAACCATACTTTATTAGATATGGTGCGATCTATGATGTCTCTTACAGATTTATCGCTATCATTTTGGGGTTATGCTTTACAGACAGCTGCGTTCACGTTAAATAGGGCACCATCTAAATCCGTTGAGACAACACCATATGAACTGTGGTTTGGCAAGAAACCTAAGATGTCGTCTCTTAAAGTTTGGGGCCGCAATGCTTATGTGAAAAAGCTTCAACCTAATAAGCTCGAACCCAAATCGAAGAAATGTGTCTTCATAGGACACCCAAAGGAGACTGTTGGGTACACCTTCTATCACAGATCCGAAGGCAAGACATTCATTGCTAAGAATGGATCCTTTCTAGAGAAGGAGTTTCTCTCAAAATAAGTGAGTGGGAGGAAAGTATAACTTGATGAGGTAATTGTACCTTCTCCCTTATTGGAAAGTAGTTCATCACAGAAATCAGTTCCAGTGATTCCTACAACAATCAGTGAGGAACTTAATGATGATGATCATGAAACTTCTGATCAAGTTACTACCAAACCTTGTAGGTCAACCAGAGTACGATCCGCACCAGAGTGGTATGGTAATCCTGTTCTAGAGGTCATGTTACTTGGCCATGATGAACCTACGAACTATGAGGAAGCGATGATGAGCCCAGATTCCGCGAAATGGCTTGAGGCCATGAAATCTGAGATGGGATCCATGTATGAAAACAAAGTGTGGACTTTGGTTGACTTGCCCGATGATCAGCAAGCCATAGAGAATAAATGGATCTTCAAGAAGAAGACTGACGCTAATGGTAATGTTACTGTCTACAAAGCTCGACTTGTTGCGAAAGGTTTTCGACAAGTTCAAGGAGTTGACTACGATGAGATATTCTCACCTATAGCGATGCTTAAGTCTGTTCGAATCATGTTAGAAATTGCCGCATTTTATGATTATGAAATTTGACAAATGGATGTCAAAACTGCATTCCTTAATGGATAACTTAAAGAAGAGTTGTATATGATGCAACCAGAAGGTTTTGTCGATCCAAAAGGTACTAACAAAGTGTGCAAGATCCATCGATCCATTTATGGATTGGTGCAAGCCTCTCGGAGTTGGAATATACGCTTTGATAGTGTGATCAAAGCATATGGTTTTATACAGACTTTTGGAGAAGCCTGTATTAACAAGAAAGTGAGTGGGAGCTCTGTAGCATTTCTAATATTGTGGATGACGTATTATTGATTGGAAATAATACATAATTTCTGGATAGCATAAAAGGATACTTGAATAAGAATTTTTCAATGAAAGACCTCGGCGAAGCTGCTTATATATTGGGCATCAAGATCTATAGAGATAGATCAAGACGCTTAATTGGACTTTCACAAAGCACATACCTTGATAAAGTTTTGAAGAAGTTCCAAATGGATCAGTCAAAGAAAGGGTTCTTTCCTGTATTACAAGGTGTGAAGTTGAGTCAGACTCAATGCCTGACCACTGCAGAAGATAGAGATAAAATGAAAGTCATTCCCTATGCCTCAGCCATAGGTTCTATCATGTATGCAATGCTGTGTACCAGACCTGATGTGTGCCTTGCTATAAGTTTAGCAGGGAGGTACCAAAGTAATCCAGGAGTGGATCACTGGACAACGGTCAAGAACATCCTGAAATACCTCAAAAGGACTAAGGATATGTTTCTCGTTTATGGAGGTGACAAAGAGCTCGTCGTAAATGGTTACGTCGATGCAAGCTTTGACACTGATCCGGATGACTCTAAGTCACAAATTGGATACATATTTATATTAAATGGTGGAGCTGTCAGTTGGTGCAGTTCCAAACAGAGCGTCGTGGCAGGATCTGTCGGGGTATGTGGTCCCGGCAAACCCTTAAGGTTAGAACACTGGGGTGCGCGCGGAGTTTGTCCCTCCAACCAATCTACGCCCTAGCTCGTTAGGATCTCGCAGACGAACTCGACGAACTCACAACACAGAAGGACATGGGGTTTATACTGGTTCAGGCCACCATTGTGGTGTAATACCCTACTCCAGTGTGGTGGTGCTGGATTGCCTCTTGGGCTGATGATGAACAATACAAAGGAAGAACGGCATCCCGAGGTTGAGGCGTTCTTGTGCTCGGCGAGCTTGTGTGTGGGGGGGTGGTCTCTCTCAAGCTAAGATGAGATCCTCCTCTCCCTTCCTCTAAGATGAGATCGTCCTCTCCATTGTGGTGGCTAGTCCTATTTATTGAGGCCCTGGTCCCCTTCCCAAATATCGACCGGGAAGGGAGCCAACAATGGCGGCCTAATTTGAAGGGGGATAGCTAGTACAAGCTATTCTGACAAAAGTAGTCTTCGCCTGCACAAAGTTCTGGAGGTGACGCTGTTCTGGGCTCCACGGTGACCTCCGTCTTGCAGTCCATGGTCTTGGTCTTGTTGCACCGAAATGGCAACCTTTGCCCGAGGCCTCGGTACTCCACGGCTGCGCTTGCCCCTTTGCACCAAAGAGGAAACAAGGACGCTGTGCACGCTGGCGCCCGCCTGGCGCCCGCCTGGTGTCGATCGTCATGGCTCACGTCACGAGAACTTCATGAGGTTCACCTTTCCTTGATATCTCTGCTCCTCGTGAGCCTGCCTAGCTAGGCCACTCCAGAGGAGGTCTTGCGTCGTCCGCCTCGCGAGGCTTGGCCCCTCGCAAGGGTCTTGGGTGCTTCATTGGTGAAGAAGGGCCGTACGGCCTGCTGGCTTAGCCACGCCGCGGGCCGCAGGCAGGCAAGTCTGGGGACCCCCGTTTCCAGAACGCCGACAGTAGCCCCCGGGCCCAAGGTGCGCGCGGGCTTGGCTTCACGGTGAAGCCAACGGTCAAGCTCGAAGCGCCGCGGGCCCCAAAAGCCCGTGACCTCGGTTGACGCGTGGCGGTTGATTGGACGTGGGCGTCTCGCTTCCCCACGCTGCTTCGGTGACTGCATGACTTGACAAGTCTCTGCGACATGCAAGGGAAACCATCATTACCTATGATCGTGGGAGACGCCGGTTGGCCTTCTCTTGCTATAAATGGGGAGGGGGGCGGAGCCCCCGTTGCCCATCTCTTCCTTTCTTGCTTCCTCATTCTCGCTCCACTGCTTGCTCCAATGGTGCCCATCAGAAGATTCTCTGCCGAGGAGAAGGGGAAAGCCCCCCGAGATGCCCCGGAGCCGCTCCCGCCGAAGAAGAGGTCGATCCATCGTCGTGATGAGGCGGCAATGCAGGTGGTGGCGAGGCCTTTGTGCGAGCGGCCTCCACCGGGGTACCCACTACCCATGTACGCCCAAGCCATAGGCTCGGGAGGACGAAGTGGCGAGCAGCATCATCCACACCGCACCTGGGGTCGCCGCGCCTCGGCGACGCGGGCCGTCCACGCGGTGGACTCCTCGCGCGAGCTGGTGCTGTGGACGCCGACGCCTCAGAACTCCTGGATCCGCTTCCCAGGTTCTTCTCCGACGTGAGGCCGCCGAGGGGGCCTCTCGAGTTCTGGCTGCAGCATGCCGATTGTGGCGCTCTGGCGATCAGAGCGAAGATCGAAGCTGTCCCCATTGGCAAAATCTTCATGACTCGCGGCTGGGGCGAGATTGCACGGATATGTCGTGAGAGGGGTGCCCTCGCGATCCACTTTGAGTATGACGACACCTCCATGCTTCTCTTCAAGGTCTTCGACACCGAGGGCCACCGCCTAGAGTGCTACTCCGGAGAAGAGCGCGCGGCTGATGCTCGCTCTGCCCGCGACTACTCCAGCAGTAGCAGCCTTTGGGAGTCCAGCAGTTCTCCTGAGCTCTACGAGACTCCGGAGACGAGCGGCAAAAGCTACGTCCCCCCGAGCTCTCGCCGTGCCCGGGGCAAGGCTGCGGCGTCCGGCCGCCGCTGCCGCCGATCTGGATGGGGTTGGCACTGGCCTCCCGTGGCCCACTGTTGATGACGGCGTCCGCCATGGGAGGATGTAGATAGGATCCCCCTTAGCATCAACTTTTGTTTCCTGCGAAGAATCATGAACCACCCTGGTGGGGCATGTAAGGATCCGCAATGCCTTTGTACCTATTTCCCTTGTTGTGAAGATTTGGCGAACGCGCGTCCCGTTAAGGCTCGGCCTCCCCTTTCTTTCCTCGCGATAGCTTGTTGCTCTACGCTGACAGGTCCTGGTCCCAAGGCGGCTACAGCCGTCGCTGGTATGCCAGGTCGCGATGCCGTGGTCAAGGCCAGGAGGTGCGCGGCCTGAGGTCCAGTAAGAGCCCCTGAGGCGCGTTGCTCAGGGGGTCCCCCTTAGCGCCCAAGTGGCCATGGCAAGGAAAGAAAGGAAGATGACTTGGCCGCAACGAGGTTGCGGCATGGTGCGAGCGACTATTAGGCCCAAATATTTTGCTGATCTGAGGGCGAGACTTATCTTGATGACTTCTCGGCGATTCCTGATGTTGCGCTAGGGCTGCGTGCCAACTTACGCGACATAGCTAGGCCGGCCCGTGCGAGTTTTCATTCTCCCGAGCTCCTCTTAATGCTCTACATCCTCAGGTCCCGACCCTCGAGCGAGCTCAGCCGCCGCTGGTATGCCAGGTCGCGATGCCGTGGTCAAGGCCAGGGGGTGAGGGCTGGAGAGCCAGTAAGAGCTCCTGAGTCGCGATGCTCAGGAGCCCCCCTTTTAACACACAAGCGAGTCGCGCGAGAGGAAAGGAGACTCGCGGTGCCGCCTGCTATCCTTCCCGCGGGGTTCCTGTGAACAGGCATAAGGAGAAACATGGTTTTCCGTTACTGCCGCCTGCCTGCCGCTGGTTGGTCCGGATGAAGTGAAGGCACTGAGGGACTGATGAGCTGATGTGCACGGCGCGTGCCGCGAGCTAGAGCTCGACCACTCAGATTTGTCGGTCGTGGCAGGGACGGACCCATGCACCAGCGTCGTGCCTATGTAGGGGCCCCAAGGGAGGTGGTGATTGAGCAGGTGATAGCAGTTGGCAGGTTAAGCAGATTGTCTGGGATAAATGCAGGAAGGTACATGCCACTGGGTCTGGCCCGAGCGGCGTGGGGATGATGCAGCCCGAGGGGCACCCCCAGCGAGGTAAACTTAAAAACATAAGCAGAAGGGATACATGCCATAGGGACGGACCCACGTGGCCTGGGAATAGTGCAGCCCGAGGGGCGCTCCCAGCTTAAATGAACTTGGAAGATGTCACCTGAGTCTGTAGACGAAGTAGAGCTGGTGCAGCTGAAGCCACTCATCGAAGGAATGACTCCTCATGAGCCACCGGGACCCCTAAGCCTCGGGCGGCTCTGGGAGCTCAGGAGGTTCCCTAAATGTCGTCGCTATCTCCTCCAGAACGGCGTGGAACCTGGCCTCCTAAGCCGCCAGGACTTGCCGCACATTGCGCTGATGGGCCGACGCCATGCTCGGCAAGCCGAAGGGCATGCGAACGAAGCTCTGTGGTGGACCTTCACAGCGTCCCGCGCGTGATGGCCAGAAGCGTTCCTGAGATACGACCCTGTTGAGCCCTGGGATGTCGACGCAGGCGCGCAGCTCAGCACCCTCGCCTGGGTGGTGAGCCACACTCTGTGAACGGCTGTCGCCACGCATGGCTCTTGCGTCTTGTATCTCCTGGGTGGTCTTGGTGATGAACTCCTGGGTGGTGGGCATTTATTGCCCCATGTTCTCCTGAGGAACACGTGCCATGAAGCACGCTTCCAAGTGGTGCCAAAGCGTCTCCCTCGTGAGATTGGCAAGGTCGGAGGCCCTCCAAAAGAGAGCCCCCGAGCCCTGCCTGAGGAGGGCGTTGGGCGCACTTTCCTACGCGGTGGAGGGAGGCACCCCTGGAGCGGGCGCCGATCCTGAAGAGGCTCCTGATGCGACGCCATCTTCTTGGGGTCCTACATAGCGCGGTAGCTTCTTCTTGGGGATGGTCTCCGGGGGCCTTCACTTCTGCTGTCAGGGTTGTCGATGGCCGCGGCTTGGAAGGCGCGCTCAAGGGAGCACACCGCATCCCTTTCTTCACATGGGACCGTGATGATCCCCCCGCTTCCTGGCATCTTGAGAACATTGTAGCCATGGTGAGTGACTGCCATGAACTTGGCCAGGGCTGGATACCCGAGGATGGCATTGTACGACAGGCAGATGTCCGCGACGTCGAAGTCGATGAGCTCGGTGCGGTAATTCTTGCGCTCCCCGAAGGTGACAGGCAGGCGGACTTGCCCTATTGGTGTGGTGGAACCGCCAGTCACTCCTGAGAAAGGCTTGGTTGGCTGGAGCTGCTCATAGGGCACTTGGAGGCCGTCGAATGTGTCGGCGGATAGGACGTTGAGCCCTGCGCCGCCGTCGATGAGAGTCTTGGTGACTTGCACATTGCTGATTACTGGGGAGCACAGCATAGGGAGTGTGCCAGCGGTGGCTGCGCACTTGAGCTGGTCGGCCGAGCTGAAGGTGATGGCGCATTGGGACCACCAGAGCGGGCGCGTGGCCTTGAGCTTGGGGAGTGCCGCGTTTACTTCGCGAGCGAACTGTTTGAAGATGCGCTGAGAGGCTGGGGCTTGAGCGCCGCCCAGGATGCAAGCGACCGTGCGCGGCTCCTGGAAGCCCCCAGCCCCCTCGTCCTGGTGGCGGTCATCGTTCCTCCTTGGCGGCGGTAATGGGGGAAGAACAGCGTTGCCCTGGGGGAGATCCTCACGAGGCGGGTCCCTCCAGGCGCCCTCGCGAGGTTGGTCCTGCCAGCGGTCCTCATGAGGCCGGTCACGCCACTCCTTGCGCGGGCCACGGTCGTCCCAGCATCCGCCTCCGCGTCCTCCTCCGCGGCTGTAGCCCCCGGTCGTTGCGCTCTGGGCATCGGCCGAAGCGTCCTTCCCGAATGGCTCTGAGCTCTTGACAGTCGCTGGTGTTGTGGGTGTTCAGGTTGTAGAAGGCGCAAAATGGGCGGCCGTTCTTGGATGACTCGGGCTGATCCCTGCCTCGCTTGGTGTCGGGCTCTGCTGCGAGCACTACTGCCTCTTTACGCTTCACGTCCTTGGCCTTCTTTTCCTCCACTCCTGTAGCTGGCAGCTCGAGGAGAGAGAGGCGCCCCTCCTCAGCTCTTGCGCACCTGGTCGCCAGGTTGAACAGCTCCTGAGATGTGCAATGATCCTCATGGATAGCTAGCTCTTCCTTCATCTTGACGTTGCAGACGCCCTCGGAAAACGCAGAGATGATGGCCTCGTCCGTGACCTTGGGGATCTTGAGGCGGGTGCTGTTGAAGCACTGGATGTACTTCTGGAGGGTCTCTCCTGGCTGTTGCTTGCTACGGTGTAGGTCGCCCGTGACCTGTGGGCGGTCACGAGTGCCCCGGAAGTTGGCAACGAAGCGATCGCGCATCTTGTCCCAGGAGGAGATCGAGCCGTGCTACAGGTTGAGGAGCCAGGAGCGGGCCCCATCCTTGAGAGCCATGGGAAACCAGTTCGCCATGACTTTTTCGTCGCCGTTGGCCGCTTCGATGCTCAACTCATAGAGCTGCAGGAACTCCGCGGGGTCGGCGGTGCCGCCGTATCGAGGAGGCAGATCTGGCTTGAACTTGCCTGGCCAGGCAACGCTACGCAGCTCAGGGGTGAAGGCGCGGCAGCCTGCCGTGGTTGCCGGGGCCCACTTCAGAGGGCGGAGCTTGGTCTTGGCGAGGTGGCGCAGGGAGCACTGGTGCAGCTTCTCGCGGCCGCGGGATTTCTTGGCAGCTCCTTTCTTCACGCACAGGCGCCGGGCGCGGTGGATCACGCCGCGGAGGCGCGCGCCTTAGCACCAAGGCACCGTCTTGGGGTCGAGGCGGTGGAGGCACACCATGAGCCCCGTCGCCCGCGGCCTGCTGTGGGGGAGGCAGAGAGTGGGACGGCGCCAGAGAGCCCCCCGCGGCACGGACGAGCTCGGCGACGCGGTCGAGCCACTCCTCATAGACGTCGTCGACGGGGCGGTAACGCAGGAGCTCGTTCGCCGCGATGAGCGCGGCCCATGCCTCCATGGGAGCGTGGTGCGCATGAGACGAAGAGCCAAGAGGGGTCCGCGATGGAGTAGCAGTGCGGCCATCCTGCCACACCGAAGGATGTTGCGAGGACGCCTGCTGCTCGTTTCCCACCGGGCCGGTGGCAGCGTTGGCGGCGGGGGACGGAGAATGACGAGGCGGCCCGCCGACCGGAGCCGTCTGAGCGATGCGGGCGGCGAGGGCGGCTTGACACTCAGCTCGAGCGTGGCGAGCGTCCGACATGGAGACGACGGAGCGACGGAGCGAGGAACTGATGGAAGGGAAGCTACGGTGCACCCCTACCTGGCGCGCCAAATGTCGGGGTATGGGGTCCTGAGAAACCCTTAAGGTTTGAACACTGGGGTGCGTGCGAAGTCTGTCCCTCCAACCAATCTACGGCCTAGCTCATTAGGATCTCGCGATGAACTCGACGAACTCACAACACAGAAAGACACGGGGTTTATACTGGTTCGGGCCACTGTTGTGGTGTAATACCCTACTCCAGTGTGGTGGTGCTGGATTGCCTCTTGGGCTGATGATGAACAATACAAAGGAAGAATGGCCTCCCGAGGTTGAGGCGTTCTTGTGCTCGGCGAGCTTGTGTGTGTGGGGGTGGTCTCTCTAAAGCCAAGATTAGATCCTCCTCTCCCTTCCTCTAAGATGAGATCGTCCTCTCCACTTTGGTGGCTAGTCCTATTTATAGAGGCCCTGGTCCTGTTCCCAAATATCGAGCGGGAAGGGAGCCAATAATGGCGGGCTAATTTGAAGGGGGACAGCTAGTACAAGCTATCCTGACAAAAGTAGTCTTTGCTTGCACAAAGTTCTGGTGGTGACGCTGTTCTGGGCTCCACGGTGACCTCAGTCTTGTAGTCCATGGTCTTGGTCTTGTTGCACCGAAATGGCAACCTTTGCCTGAGGCCTCGGTACTCCGCGGCTGCACTTTCCCCCTTTGCACCAAAGAGGAAACAAGGACACTGTGTGCGCTGGCGCCTGCCTGGCGCCCGCCTGGTGTCGATCGTCACGGCTCACATCATGAGAACCTCGTGAGGTTCGCCTCGCCTTGATATCTCCGCTCCTCGTGAGCCTGCCTAGCTAGGCCACTCCAGAGGAGGTCTTGCATCGTCCGCCTCGCGAGGCTTGGCCCCTCGCGAGGGTCTTGGGTGCTTCATTGGTGAAGAAGGGCCGTACGGCCTGCTCGCTTAGCCACGCCGCGCCCCGTTCCCTGAACTCCGTCAGGATCTGCGTGTGAAGCAAAGTACATAGCTGCTTCGGAAGTAGCAAATGAAGGAGTCTGGATGAAGGTGTTCATATCCAATCTAGGTGTAATACCTAGTGCATCGGGTCCAATGAAAATCTTTTGTGACAATACTAGAGCAATTGCCTTGGCGAAGGAATCCAGGTTTCACAAGAGAACCAAATACATCAAGAGACGCTTCAATTCGGGATCAAGGAGGGAGACATAGAGATTTTCCAAGATACATACGGATCTGAATGTTGCAGACCCGTTGAGTAAGCCTCTCTCACGAGCAAAACATGATCAGCACCAAGACTCCATGGGTGTTAGAATCATTACTATGTAATCTAGATTATTGACTCTAGTGCAAGTGGGAGACTGAAGGAAATATGCCCTAGAGGCAATAATAAATTTGTTATTTATATTTCCTTATATCATGATAAATGTTTATTATTCATGCTAGAATTGTATTAACCGGAAACTTAGTACATGTGTGAATACATGAACAAACAGTATGTCCCTAGTGTGCCTCTACTAGACTAGCTCGTTAATTAAAAATTGTGAAGTTTCCTCACCATAGACATGTGTTGTCATTTGATGAATGGGATCACATCATTAGATAATGATGTGATGGACAAGACCCATCTGTTAGCTTAGCATAATGATCGTTTAGTTTTATTGCTATTGCTTTCTTCATGACTTATACATGTTCCTCTGACTATGAGATTATGCAACTCCTGAATACCGGAGGAACACCTTGTGTGCTATCGGAGAGGTATCTCTGGGCCCTCTCAGTAATGCTCATCACTATAAGCCTTGCAAGCAATGTGACTAATGAGTTAGTTACGGGATGATACATTACGAAATGAGTAAAGAGACTTGCCGATAACGAGATTGAACTAGGTATGTGGATACCGACGATCGAATCTTGGGGAAGTAACATACCGATGACAAAGGGAACAACGTATAATATGTAGGAGCCAATATGAGCATCCAGGTTCCACTATTGGTTATTGACCGAAGATGTGTCTCGATCATGTCTACATAGTTCTCGAACCCGTAGGGTCCGCACACTTAACATTCGATGACGATTTGTATTATGAGTTATGTGATTTGATGACCGAAGTTTGTTTGGAGTCCTCGATAAGATCACGGACATGACGGGGAGTCTCGAAATGGTCGAGACATAAATATTGATATACTGGACGATGTTATTCAGACACCGGATGAGTTCCGAGAGGTATCGGGCAACTTTCGGAGTGCCAGAGGGTTATCGGAACCCCCCCGGGGAACTAATGGGCCTTCATGGGACTTAGTGGAGAGAGAGAAGGGACACAAGGGGCTGTCCACGCGCCCCACCTTGGCAGTCCGAATTGGAATAGGGGAAGGGGCGGCGCCCCCTTTCCTTGCCCTCTCCCTCTCCCTTCCTTCTTCCCCCTTCCACCAAGTGGAATCCTACTAGGACTTGGAGTCCTAGTAGGACTCCTCTCTCTGGCGCACCCTAGAGGGGCCGGCCGGCCTCCCCCTCTCCTCCTTTATATACGAAGGCAGGGGCACCCTAGAACACACAAGATCAATTGTCTTAGCCGTGTGCGATGCCCCCCTCCACAGTTTACCACCTCGGTCATATCGTCGTAGTGCTTAGGTGAAGCCCTGCGCCGGTAACTTCATCATCACCGTCGCCACGCCATCGTGCTGATGGAACTCTCCCTCATCCTCAACTATATCAAGAGCTCGAGGGACGTCATCGAGCTGAACATGTGCTGAAAACGGAGGTGTCGTACGTTCGGTGCTAGGATCGGTTGGATCGTGAAGACATTCGACTACATCAACGGCGTTACTAAACGCTTCCGCTTTCGGTCTACGAGGGTACGTGGACACACTCTCCCCTCTCGTTGCTATGCATCACCTAGATAGATCTTGCATGATCATAGGATTTTTTTTGAAATACTGCGTTCCCCAACACTTCTATGTGGATATGAACAAACATAAATCATTACCTTGTCTTCCTTGTCCAAGGTCAACAATTTTGGCATATAATAATTTGATGGGTTCTCACAATCACAAAAGATGTCCAAGATAGTATATTTGTATGTGAATCTTCTCTTCCCTTATTAATTCTTTCATGAATTGCATCATTGACCAATGCTATGTTTGTAAATCTCCAATAAAATTTTCTACTTATACTCTTCCTTATGTGATGTCATTACTTACCATAAGATTAGCATATGATCCTTTTCATTTATTTCCTTTCTTTTTATTGAAACATGAAAGTAAAGAAAGCAAAATTCAAACTAAACTTTATTATATATCTCACACATGATTACAATGATAGATCACTAAGCAAACTCTCAGAAAGAAAGGATCAAACTAAACTTTATTCATGTAAGGCAAAAGATAACTATGTATCGAACTAAGATAAGTAAAGGCAAAAGATAGTGGAGGTGATATGATACCGGGGCACCTCCCCCAAGCTTGGCACAAGCCAAGGGGAGTGCCCACACTCAATACTCATGTTTATTTTGGTGATGAAGAAAGAGGTGGTGGTGATGAAGTAGCGATCTTATCCTCGGGTTTCCATGGCAGAGGCTCACCATCATAAGAGGAGGAGTGAGTCTCACGGGTCCTGCAACTGGCAGCCAAACTCATACCTTTAAACCTTGCCTCATATTCAAAGACTTGTTATAGAGATCGTAGATCTGACTTTGGAGGAAGTTGATTTGCTCGTTGAAGGTGAAGACGATGTCCTTCATGGACTTGCCATCCACCTTGAGATCACGGGTGTAGTCCGCGATCATGAGGTGATTGGAATTGAGTCCATGTTCCACCATCCCCTTGCACCGAAAGACCTCCTGCTCCATAGCTTCAAGCCTGGCGTCCATGGTCCCCGTCCCTTTAGGTCCTTGCACATCACAGATGTGAAGCACCCCCTCATGTATCTGGATAGCCTGAGGGTGCTGCATCACCTCCCGCAAATATGGGTTGATGACGTTCTCGAAGAACTTGTCCTTGGAGGAGCTTGAAGCAGCCATGGTAGATGGGATCTATCAGAAAACAGCAAGGAAAAGAAAACAGGAGATTTCTCTGCGATATAGTGGTCAATAGGTTCGGGGGTATATATAGATTTTTATCTTGGGAAACAAGCAAACGGAAGAAAAACGGAGTCCAGAAGGTACCCGAGGTGGGCACATACCACCTGCCAGGCGCGCCCTGGTGTCTTGTGCCCACCAGGGTCACCTTCCTGGTAGTTTCTTATTTTCCTAATTTTTTAAATATTCCAAAACTGACAAAAAATATTTTTGCGGATTTTTTGGAGTCCGTTTACTTACCGTATCACGTACCTCCTCTTTTTCACGATTGTGGAGTGTTCCTGAAGGTTTCCTTTATGTGTTCTTCCGGTGTCATAGTTTGGACAATATTGCTTTCAACATTAATGGGCGCACCTGAGATATAATGTTTTATTCTTTGCCCATTGAGAACCTTCGGGTTAGTACCCTCGGCATTATTTATTTTGATGACTCCAGATCGATAAACCTCCTCGATAACATAGGGTCCTTCCCATTTGGAGAGGAGTTTTCGTGCAAAGAATCTGAAACGAGAGTTGTACAAAAGAACACATTCTCCAACTTTGAACTCATGCTTTTGGATTCGTTTATGATACCATATTTTAACTTTTTCTTTAAATAACTTATCATTTTCATAAGCTTGGGTTCTCCATTCATCTAGTGAGCTAATATCAAATAACCTCTTTTCACCGGCAAGTTTGAAATCATAGTTGAGTTCTTTAATTGCCCAATATGCTTCATGTTCTAACTCAAGAGGCAAATGACAAGCTTTTCCATAAACCATTTTATAAGGAGACATACCCATAGGATTTTTATATGTTGTTCTATAAGCCCAAAGTGCATCATCTAATTTCTTAGACCAATTCTTCCAGGACCTATTGGTAGTCTTTTGTAAAATTAATTTTATTTCTCTATTGCTAAGTTCAACTTGACCACTAGACTGAGGATGATAAGGTGATGCAATTCTATTATTACCATCATACATAGCAAGCATTTTACGGAAAGCACCATGAATAAAGTGTGAACCACCATAATTCATTAAATATATAGGGACTCCAAACCTTCGGAAAATAACTCCTTAAGCATTTTAATAGAGGTGTTGTGATCAACACTACTAGTTGGAATAGCTTCTACCCACTTAGTAACATAATCAACATCAACCAAAATATGTGTATACACATTGGAGGAAGGAAAAGGTCCCATATAATCAAAAACCCAAACATCAAATGGTTCAACATCAAGAGAATAATTCATAGGCATTTCCTGACGCTTACCAATATTACCAATTCTTTGACATTCATCACAAGATAAAACAAACTTACAGGCATCCTTGAAGAGAGTAGGCCAATAAAATCTAGATCGCAATACCTTATGAGCAGTTATGTCTCCCGTATGATGCCCTTCATAAGCTTCAGAGTGAAATTTTCGTAGGATTTGTCCCTGTTCATGATCAGGCACACAACGTCTAATACTACCATCTACTCCTTCTTTATAAAGATGTGGGTCATCCCAAAAGTAATGTCTTAAATCATGGAAGAATTTTTTCTTTTGTTGGTATGTGAAGCTAGGTGGTATATATTTAGCAACAATGTAATTAGCATAGTCAGCATACCAAGGAGTGTTATGAGAAACATTTATTGCATCTAATTGTTCATTAGGAAAACTATCATTAATAGGTTGTGGGTCATCAAGAATATTTTCTAGCCTAGACAAGTTATCAGCCACGGGGGATCTCAGCTCCTTTTCTATCAGTGATATGTAAATCAAATTCTTGTAGCAAAAGAACCCACCCAATGAGTCTAGGTTTAGCATCTTTATTTTCCATAAGATATTTTATAACAGCATGGTCAATGTGAACAATTACTTTAGAATCAACAATGTAAGATCTGAATTTATCACAAGCAAACACCACTGCTAAGAATTCTTTTTAGTAGTAGCATAATTGCGTTGGGCACTGTCTAGAGTTTTACTAGAATAATGAATAACATTTAATTTCTTATCAACTCTTTGTCCTAGAATAGCACCAACTTCATAATCACTAGCATCACACATAATTTCAAAAGGCAAGTTCCAATCAGGTGGTTAAACAATAGGTGCGGAAATTAAGGCTTTCTTGAGTGTTTCAAAGGCTTCTACACAATCATCATCAAAAACAAATGGAACATACTTTTGTAAAAGATTTGTAAGAGGCCTAGAAATTTTAGAGAAGTCTTTAATAAACCTCCTATAGAAACCAGTATGACCGAAGAAACTCCAGTTACCTTTGATATCTTTAGGACATGACATTTTCTCAACTACATCAACTTTAGCTTTATCCACCTCAGTACCTTGTTTAGAAATTTTATGTCCCCAGACAATACCTTCATTAACCATAAAGTGGCACTTCTCCCAATTCAAGACAAGATTAGTTTGCTCGCATCTCTGCAAAACTCGATCAAGGTTGCTTAAGCAATCATCAAAAGAAGTTCCGTAAATGGAAAAATCATCCATGAAAACCTCAATAATCTTTTCACAAAAATCAGAGAATATATCAGTCATACATCTTTGATAGGTAGCAGGTGCATTACATAAACCAAAAGGCATACATCTATAAGCATAACTTCCAAAAGGACGAGTAAAGGTGGTTTTCTCTTGATCAGGTTGTGAAACAGGTATTTGAGAAAAACCAGAATATCCATCAAGGAAGCAAAAATGTGTGTGCTTTGACAATCTTTCTAGCATTTGATCAGCAAAAGGCAGAGGGTAATTATCTTTTCTAGTTTCTTTATTTAATTTTCTAAAATCAATTACCATTCTATAGCTAGTAAAAATTCTTTGTGGAATAAGTTCATTCTTATCATTAGGAACAACAGTAATACCTCCCTTCTTAGGGACACAATGAACATGACTTACCCATCTGCTATCAGCTATAGGATAGATTATAGCTGCTTCCAGAAGCTTCAGTATTTCAGTTCTTACCACTTCTCTCATCTTAGGATTTAAACGTCGTTGGTGATCAACAACGGGTTTAGCATCAAGTTCCATATTAATTTTCTGCTGACAGAGAGTGGGACTAATGCCCTTCAAATCATGAAGAGTATACC